>NW_026852344.1:0-93604 GCF_026571515.1 Ruditapes philippinarum | reverse complement strand
AATAATGTGCAAAAATTTAAGTAGTGTCATTCATATGATTGAATTTCGGCGAATTGCTTCCATAACTGTAGAATTTATTTTATTATCTGGTTTACAAAAACACCTTATTAATCTCTGACTGTGCCAATGCTTTCATCAAAATATGCAGTAAATGTTGCATTGATGATATTGATACAAAAACTTGTTTTGTGTCTTTCCACTTTATACCCACTTGTCAATTAGATATGTATTCACTCGTTTTTACAAGTAGAAACATTGCCTTCATATCAACATTACTTTTGTTCCTTTCGTTGCAAAGATCATGATTCTAGAAATTTACATTTAAATCTTCTTTGTGGAATTAAGTGTTTACATCGTTTATTTTCGATCACCATTCTTGTATTTATGCATGTGTGTTTAATCTTTGAATATTCTTTGAACTTTATAATTACGTACAGAAAACCTTAAATATTTCAAAAATAACAAAATTTCATGATTTTTACAAATGAAACGATTGATTTATCAACCTAAACCGAATAAAATTGGTAAACCTTTTTGGCGAATGGTTACTTACAAGCATCAGTGATAGAGTTTACTCGTTTATCAAAAAAGGTTCGCGTTTTTGTCTTCATTAAACACACCTATGTATGCGCCGGGTGTACAAAGATATTAATGTAAACAGTCATATCAAATCTTTCACAAATTATTACTGAAATTCAGATAAAATACATCGCAACACTTTGATTCTTCTACCTAGAGTCTTGTGAATCCATCCTGTCTTGTTCAGGAAAGCATTAATCATTATTGGCACTTGTATTTACCATAGTCCAGAAGGCTTTCAGACTGACTTCAAAAATAAGCTAAGAGTTTCAAACTTCATTATATTGTAATATATTGGTCTTATATTTATAGATATGTGTCTAATTAACTAATCATTCATTTCAAGCGAATCTTTTAAAACGTGTCATAAAGAATCTAGAATTTCTACTTGAAAATTCCATTTTTACAAAATACGAGTATATATTAACAAACAAGCAATTGTATGTCGCAGTATTCTTTTGAAATGCAAGAGAAAAATTAAAGCCAAACAAGGAAAAGAACCGTAACACTATAGTTTGTGAATATGTAACAAATATTAGGGCTCTTCAGTTGACTTTGTAAAATAATTTCATCGTCGACTATGTTGTAACGATACATTACAGAGAACAAGTACAAATCAATTCAAGATATCGATATCTTGAACACATGTCTTTTGATACAATAATCATGAGCATATCTTATATCACATTTTACACTTAAACATTTGAAAAACATTTGAAAGGATGTTCGATTGTGGATGTGTATCTAACTGTGATGCAAATTCAATTTATTGATGTCATACAGTACAGAATCTGTAGCAAAGCCGGACTGAACATATATGTTCATGATTAGCAGCACTTTTATCAACTCATGTTACACTCATTTGAACCGAGAATACAATATACCGTATTTTCCAGATTAACTTTTTGTTTAAATTCAAATCATATTCATTCATACTGATGTTACATAGTGTAAAGTGTATTTAATTGTCTTGTCTCTCAAACGTTCATTATGTTCATAATGTTTCATGAAAAAAACTTTGAAGCAAATTTTCTTTGTTTTCAGTGCATGCGCTAAATCACATATTGTAATCCTCGCGCAAATGTCATTTTGAACATTCAACATTATCTGTCGTAATCCTAGATGTCAGGTAAAATCTGAAATTGTATGGTCTGGAATATCTTTATTTAATTTCTGTCTGTAGTAAACAAAACAAATCGTCAGTGTAAGATGTTTATTCTTTAAACGACTGAGTAAAATGTATCAAATAATACATTACACAAATGTCAATATCTGTAAAATATAACATTAAGTAATAAAATAAATATTGTGAGGTCATTTTTAGTTCTTAATTCCCTAAATCAAATTGCTTTCAAACATCCAGCTGATTAATTATTAGTCACCGGACATGACTGCGGGTGTCTAAGAAACCCATATTGATTAACAACATAAAACGATTTCAAGGAGATCATTATGCAATGTTAATCATTTAATAAGATTTTCTTTATTAAGGTCACTGTCTTTTAACGAGCGTGAAATCAGAATAATTGATGCATATTAGTTTGTAATTATAATTGCAAAAAGATAAAACATGCCTTTACATGTATATCACCACATAATATTTAAAAAGACACATTATCCTAAAAGAATCGGAAAATTTATCAATACTTGATTAATGCAAATAAATCATTACTGAAAATGATAAAAAGGGATTAAGTTGTTAATACGTTGATGCTGCATCAGCCTCTGATTTCTCCTACGCTGCACATCAATTTTACACTACATCATCAATAAAGCATCGTGGGGTTTTACAAGCTTATTATAGTTGACAAATTGTTGACAAATTGAGCCAGGCATTTCAGAGCTACGTGACATATGAGTGATATATCTGTCTGCGGGAAACAAGATAAACAATAAGGAGAAAATGTCAATCTTAACAATAATAACTTTTCAATAAACGTCTTACTCAATTCTGCTTTAATTTAGTTACCGCATGTTGGCGTTGAATTGTTAGAGGTGCGGTTATGACTTTTATACAATAAACCGTTCTCATTTTCTATAGGTGATAGATAAGATATTAGTTTGTAAATTCAGTACTATATTTAGACTTGTTGAATGCTCTTGTTTATACTTTGAAAGTCAATTTGAGATCAGATTTTATTACAGTTCTAAATTGAATTTTGCTGACATCTTTACCAATATGTTGTATATAGTAATATAAATTTAGTTAAATACACGGTGGTACATTTTTTTTCGTGCGGCTACATCATGAATATACAATTTATGAATACATTTCTAAGAATGACTAAACCTTCTATCGTTGTAACTCAAAACAAATGTTTAACCAACAAAAAAATAATGTATTTTGCACTTTGGTTATTCTTATTTGTATATGTATGTTTTAAATGCATTCATTGTAAACGACTAAAACTGTAAATTGATAAATTGAAACATATGGTTTTAAGGTTTTCAAAGTTTTTCCAATTTTTCATGAGTAAAAGGCCTAATAAGAGACAGAAGATAATTTCCTGTTTTCGACAGTTGTATCCCGTTATAAAGCGTTTAATGTTTACAAGCATACGGATAAAAATGCTCTTCTATTTCATAGTTGAATTTATAAAAGATCAAACGATGTCTGAATCTGTTACTTGCGCATGATGTTTATGTCACGTGACGATGGTTTTGATTTGTCTGCTTATATCATTGTATTGTACCCTTTCATTCCGTAAATGTCACCTTCAAACGAAACACAGGGAAAAATGAAAGTGTTAGTTAACACAATTCGTCATTGACCTTATACGGGATAAACAGGTCTGTAGAAAGTCACATCAGGGCGAGACCAAAGATCCAGTTATCCAGTATAAGGTCAGTAACTACTGCTTAAATTATTAAACCATAGCGATGATTACGTTCTAAATAGGCAAAACAATTGCATTTGATCTTGTATCTGCAATCCCTGTGGTATTTTAAATGTTAACTTTGATATCATATTCCGGTAGCATTATCCGTAGCATTAAATAGGAACAAAAACAAAATCATTATTTCAACAAGGAAGAAAATGCGATAAAATAAAATACAATTTTATATACAATATTTTTTTATTGATATCATTTTGCAAAGTGCTAAATTTGTTATGAATTGAATTGATCAGTGCGAAATTGAACAATTTGTCCTTTATTTGAATTTCAAATAAACGGAATTACCAAAGGAATTGCTTTAGCTTTTAAAGTTGTATGAATACAAACTTCAAAGACTGAGACCTATTTTTTCGTCGTAGAAACAGATAAAATGTTGGTTTCACAATGACGATTAGAATATCTCATAAAAGATTAAATTGATTGCTTATATCGCCTTCAAGGACTAGAAATGTGCTTAAGTATTGCAACCTTTGAAATTGATTTTTAACGAGATTGAGTAAACAAGAATTATTTGTGATAAATAAATATAAGTGAGTTAAATATTGAGATAATGTGTCTATAACAGGAAGATAGATAAACATTTAATGTAATGCTATAGAGAAAAATTGCTTCGAGTAGTTCGAACTTATAAACTTATTGTCAGTGTTATTTGTAGGCTATTCGCAAAGAACGCCCACTTATGGACCTCTTTCGTGCATTTAAGATCCATGACTGATAGCTGTATAATGGATTTGATAGCACCATGTACTTAATACAAATGTTAGAAATAGCAAAAAGCGTTGTAACTATAAAGTATCTAGAAACAGATAACTGAAGTACTAAAATATGATAAACAAGATCAACAAGGAAGGACGGCGTTCAATGAATGCAACCCCCACACGACCCAGTGACAAGAACCAGTGGCAAGGGGCCCAGGAGAACAACCATCATATATTTTTCAAATAATAGTCTTATATAACTGTAATGAATACCCCTCTTAGTTGATACTTATGTATATATCAATAATTCCGATCAATTTACTGAAGAAATTGAAGGCTATGTTTAACAAAATGAAATAGACATCAAATTATAGGTCGATATATTTTGATTTAAAATTCTTGATTGCGCCTGCATATCTTCATATACATGTGTCGTTTATAATAAATGACATAAAGTATAACGCAAAATACAGATTTCTGTAATTTTCAGTGAAACGATTAATCATTATGACATTTTAAAATCGATACACCGTAATAAATCGAAAATAACTCGACATGTGCTTGTAGTAATATAATTGGAGAAATAGAAAGGCTTAATGATATTATTATTTTATGAAACTGTCAATCATTAGGATCATTCTCATGTGTCTGGATAATGTCATATTACTTGTTTGGTTGAATATCCAGATAGTTTTGTATTAAACTTGAAGGACACAAACTGACAAAAGAAATCATAACAATAATTCTTTTCGAGTAATTTATTAATATATCAGCTTCTGTTATTGATGTATTATGATCCGATATCAGTGTTTACATCAAATATTGCAACAATTATAACAACTTAGATTGATCTTCCATATATATCAAGGAACGGACGGCGAGTCCTTTATTCTTTTAATACATTTATAGTTTAGGGAATTTCATCAAAAATTGATTCACATTTGATACATAAATAAAAGAACACGTATTTTATACACAATAACTCTATGAACGAAATCATCTAGCATGCTATTCAGTGTTGATTTTAGAAAATAACAGTCTAATTGTATGCTTCTCATATTCTTATTTGTAGCAAAAATATTTATTTACAGAATATTACTAAATTATATATTATATAGAAAAGAAAAAAAAATAGTGTGTCGACATTAACCTTTATACTCTGTAATTATTCTCTATTTATAAAAATAAACGAAGGTTAAAGGACATTTTTTAATATTCAGTTTAATGAGAGCAAAACTACTCCCTAAAAATTAGGCAGTTTAAAGGGCAATTTAAATGAAATACTGTAGCAAAATCTCTGTCAATCAGTGTTAAGTATTCAGGTAATAATTTTTTTTAAAGTATCTTGATTTTATACTTTCAATTTTAACTTTATGTCTTAAACTTCATTGCTGATACAACTACTTTTTCTACTTCATGGTAATAAATAAATCAAACTGTGTTTATGATTTATAAAACACTCATCTGTAACCATTTCTTTAAACAAATAATATGTGTTTTCTAAAGTCAATTGTCTACAAAAACAATTTTCAAATTTATGAATTTTATGATAAAACATAAAATTGTATAAACACAAGTTGTCCAACGGCATAATAATACATTTAATTATTTAAAATGTCTGTCAAGTTTTGGTTTCACTTATGAGATTTTTATCGATATTCTGAGCGGTATTTGTGATTATAAGTTAAGAATCGCTGTACTCCTGGACTTGCTGCAGTATTGGACTTGCTGCAGTATTGGACTTGCTGCACTATTGGACTTGCTGCAGTATTGGACTTGCTGCACTATTGGACTTGCTGCACTATTGGACTTGCTGCACTATTGGACTAGCTACGCTTCTTAGACTTGCTGCGCTTTTTGGACTTGCTGCACGTTAATACTTGCTGCGCTTCTTGGACTTGCTTCTTTTCTGGGAAGCGGACCGTTCTTAGACTTGCTGCTTTACTGGGAAGCGGACCGTTCTTAGACTTGCTTCTTTACTGGGAAGCGGACCGTTGCTAAGGCTCAACTCTTCACTAGAAAGCCGACCGTTTTCTAGACTTGCTGCTTTTTTCGGTTCCCTCACTGGACCTGCTCACCAACAAGGAGACTTGCTGAAAATTAAGCTTTCTGACAATATATATAAAGCTTCTTTCGAAATCATTTTTTTTTCTTCTTTTTTTTATTTCCAATTTCATTTCATATAAATACACAACGCGCGAACCGGATAGAACGCCACAATTGTGACGTCACGTCAAAACAATAAATAATACAAAATGGCGGACATTTGTGTTTCTTTTCATAAATAAAATGGCTATTTTGACAATGTCCAAAGGTCTATGTATACAACACACATTACTAGGATATGTGTCTTATATATAATTGTCTTTGAATAATTCAAGGTAAACTGTATAACATACTTATCACATTATACCTTATATAACTCACGTTGTTATATTTCAACAAAAATTTAAAATGCAGGAAGGAAATCAAAGAGCAGCTATTTTATGTAAAGATCTTTGTCCGGAATATGTTCCTTAAATGGTAATTCGAAAATTTTTGTCCCTCTCCTGATTTTCTTTTATGCCTACTGGGCTCGTTACGCGTGATATTGTTGCTGGGCTTTGTTTAGGGATGCGTTCATTAAATGCTTCCAATTCCTTGTTGGTTTTTGTTTTCATATTTTCAGATACCTTAAATAGCAATACGAAAACCTCTGTTCCTTTCCTGTGTTTGCTAGCTGTCCTTCTAGGCTCCTCCTTGCGGGTGATCCTGTTGCTGGGCTTTGTTTAGAAATGCGTTCATAAAATGCTGCTAATCCCTTGTTGATCCTTGTTTTCATATTTTCAGATGTTTGCGACTACTTCTCAAACGAGAACCATTACTTAAAAGTTCATTGCAAGGAAACTTCCTTGGTAAGGCTTTACTTGATGAAAGCATTGACGTTTTATTGTTAATCAATAAGTTTAAATTATTTTGACGGATGCGCTTGTATATGCCAGGCCGAGTGGTTAATTCCTCGGACTGAGGATTTTTGGCCTCGTCAGTTAGAGCACGAATCCTTACACTCATTGTACTTGTTAGTTCGTTTCAATAAGCTTATTGCTTCCAACAACATCGAACTGAGAAAGTAATTCGTATGAAAACTATTTCAGGCAACTAGTGAAAGTTTGTGTATTTAAATATAGTTCTAGTGTTCCCTTTTACTAACTTAATTTAATTTAATTAATTTAATTTAATCTAATTCTAAAGAAAAGTACGGATTCTCATAATGATTATTTTCTTTCATGAAACAATCATTTTTTTGCCTGGTTAGATATTTACATTTATTTTGTTTAAGAAATACTACCATCCAGAATACCACAGAACTTTTGTTTTTGTCTATTAAGAGCCTCATTAAGCCTGTCTAACTATAAATCAGGCATGCACTGAAAATAACTTACACTTATATAATGAAATAGCACATTAACACTTCAACTCGTTAAGACGCTCCGCTTTATTAAATTGTAATCTACTGCCGTAATGTTTATAGTTGATTATCTCACTACATACCATTTGTTTCTGTTTGTGACGCATTATTTTAAAGATTAGGCTTGCATAGGTGTGCAATTACACGAAAGTTGTCACTTTGAAAAAAGATATCAAGTTTGAGTTCATTGTTGTAGAATTTAGAACAATTTTAGTTCAAATGCAATCACAAAGGCCAATAGGCCTGGGCGTTTAATTACAAAGAGAACGATAAACCGTGCATTATTATCTTCTAATGCAAGAACAATTAATATATATTTTCATTCTAACATGCTCATAAAAAGAGCCTTGACAACAAATTGTTGAATAACATTGAGCGATGAAATAATTTTCTCGACGTCATTTGTTTTATTGACGTCGTACATGACGTCCAGTTCGTTTAAATGTATGCTATGTAATAATGCACTTGCTTGCTTTATCTATTTGATAGGGAAATAGTTTGAATCTTGTCAGAATATATTTTATTTTTATTGAAGTTTTGTAAATAAAGTTTTTTCAAAGACTTTTTTATTCTTAGCTCTAATAACGTCTGCAAACGATGTTCTCCTTGTTGTAATACGTTTACACCAATGACTGCTCACATAACATGTTATGTATATCAAAGTTGACATAAATGAAGACGTATTCTATATGATACGAAATGGTGATGCATGGAATGTCCACAATTGAACTTCTTGATAATGAATTTCTATTAATGCATTGTCATAATTGACACTTTATCTCTGATTTTATCTTTCAGTATTTCGAAATAAACAGATAATATGATGTGGGAGTTCCTTAACTTATTTGCATCTAAACGATGGTAAATATATCAAGAAAACTGATTGTGCTACAATTTCGATAAATTTTATTCATGCAAAAGATTGATGATACAGTAGTATACGTTTAGGGGAAATACAGAAACTACATTTCCTCGTTAATATTTAAACTATTTATGAGTCATGATACGCAAATCGAACATGATTCGGTTAAACTAGCTCAAAATGCCGTTTAATAATGTGTATTATCATATTAGTGGTAACGTGTTAATACAATGAGATGGCTCAATAAAATACTATATTTCATTTTACCTGTTGCATCGGATGGGGGAACATACAGTTTTAATTGCTATGATTTCTATAAAAGTTATTTTGCGGTGAAAGTGCGAGTAGAATGGTTCGAACTAAAGTCATAATCTTATTTGATCTGGCTTTTGTTTAAATAAAATGAAAAGAATGTTTAATCATCATAATCATTTTTCAAAACATAAACTCAAACCAATGTAAATTATGCTTTGAAATGATGAAAGGACAAACCTTTATATATAAAACATGAATAACAAAAAAAAAAAAAAAAAAAAAAAAAAAAAAATGAAAGCAGTGGCATTGATAAAACTAAATCTGGAGTAATAAACGAAATGATACATCTCTTTTCCTTGATGTCAGATACTGATTTCATGTTAAATATTTAACCAATACTAACATATAATTGTGAAAACTATCGATATAAACATTATTATTAACATTATTTTCATTACATATAAGATGGTCATTTAAATGTTAAATTATATCTGATACAAAAACTAATAAGATAGAAATTAAAAAGCTAAAAGTAAAACTTTTAACAAAACAATTAAAAAAAAAATGATCGAAGTCTTATTTTTTATTTGTAAAAGATAGAACAAAATTATCTTAAAAGCTCTAATTGTTTTCCCTGCAAGGAAAACAAAATAACGGGTTTTAACCAATCTTGATGGAAAGGCTTTTGAACAAGTATTATGAATAGTGTCAAAAATATTTAACGGCAAACAAGATGTTGCATTCCGCATCCTTTAAAATAAGAAAAAAATAACAGAACCAACACAGAATCAGACATACATTATTTGACTGATACTCAGGGCAAAATACAGCTTCTTCAAATTATCAATGATACTTTGGCCACATGACCTGTAAAGTTTTGCCCAAATTCAAATAATTTTAAAAGTCAAAATATACTGTCCTAGGATGATAATTTGAGCCTTTGTTTACATAACAAAGACCAATAACAATGCGAAAAATAGGTAAGCCAGATCAATGCCACAACCTATAAAAATGAAAATAAAAGTGAATGTTACCATATGCCTTGTTAGCGCAGTAGGTAGAGCAATCTTGCTGATAATGTGTTTTACCCGTATAGGCAAAAGTTCGAGTACTGGTACGAAACATTTTTTTTGTTTTCCAGAAAACAACTTCGACCGGTTTTTATATATTATATAAAGAAAATAAAAGGGAAAACAAATAATAGATAAATAATAATGATAAAATACAGAGCAAGAAGAAAAGACTGTGGTTATAAAATGGCATTACGTGGGGTTCGAACCTATGAGTACAAAACATTAAAAGTTACAAATACTTCGATCTACCGGCAGAGCCGATAACGGTAATACACAAACGAGACTGTAAGAATTATGCTATATAGTATATTATGTAAGTGAAGATATCGTATAATATTCTAGATAACCCCGTTTTTGGACTTTCCCATGTACCGTTAAGACTAAATTATCATCCTAGGACAGTAGATTGCAGATTGTTTGTATCTTGGTTAAACATGAATATGCTGTGAACATACATAATACATATATAACTGCCTAAACAATTAGGAAAACTGCAGATTTTCTGCCTGTTAAGCAATTATATGCTATGAAAATATATATTACATAATTATATCACTACCTTAACCATTATGAATACTGTAAATACAACGGATAACACACTTACTGCAAAAAATACTGTTTCCATTTTTGTCCCTAGTTTGTTCGGGTTTATATTTAAAGCAGTTAAAGAAGACATGGATAAATAAATGATATACAACTATCTCGTGTCAATACATGTTATCAAAATCATACATAAATGTAATATTGTTAAGAAAATATGCATGTTTCATGTTAAGTGGATTTACAAACCTTATCTTGACAAATGTAGTGTTTAAAGCCTTCTTTTAAAAGTTTTCTGTGTGATTTAAAGTAATTGATTAGACATAAAAGTTGTTTAAATCATTCAGATTATATTATCAGTCACTTCAAAAAGGTTCAATCTATCTTTCAAACATATTCAAAAACCGTTCTAATTTATAGCAATAAATCCTATTTTAGATAAGGGTTGTATAAGTATTTATTATTTTCGGATCTTATCCGTTTTCAGCAATGTGCTGTGTATGTACATTTTGTTTGTGAAAAATGTTTGAAATAAAATATGTTTCAATTTATCAGGTCCGTGTATTCAACTAACACATATGGGTGGTACATTTTATGCTAACGGAAGACATTTTTTGTACAAGGTTATTAACTATATTTGATATATGCCATATAATAGCAAATTATCAAAGTCACTTTGAAAAGAGGGTTAATGTACGTTAATATCTGCAAATGAACTAAAGGGCCGATCCCCCAGGGCGTTATTCGTGCATAAATCATACGTCCAATCCAGCGTTTCTATATCTGTTTTTCGAAAAGGGCGGGGGGGGACCGCGCAAGTGCAAATCAGTTTAGAGTTACGTTATGCATGCGCAGATTTAAAGCAAGAAAAGAAGGCTATCAATAAAGAAATTCCAAGCAACTTAGACATATACATTTTATTATTCTTAAAAGATATACAATTATGTTTATATATTCTAACATCTAAAAAATAATGTGTATTTATGATCAACATTATTTTTTGTCCAATCAATTGCAGAATTTTTCAAATTTCTGATTAGTCTATTTACTAACTGAATAAAATTTATTTAATCCGTCGTCTATCTTATTTTATCAATGCAATATATCAGGTAGGGGCTAGAGGTGTGGTTTTCACTCTGAAATGTAAATATGTAGGTACGGCAAAAGCGGGTATAATAAACTACCACAAAACATAAAAAAGGAATTTGTTAAATGTGCCATGTTAGGAACTCGACTAGTAGTAGACATCATGTTTGCGTTATAACACTATTTTGTGAAACTAGAAAGGGCGAATGGGCGGGGCTATCGGCGACAATAATCATGCAGTTTAGCGAAATGCCTTGGTTTTGGTTGAAAATAGGTTAATGTTTTAATAATACGCATTAGCAAAAATAATTGGTCCCGTACCTGTGGCACGGTTGACCATTTATTTTTGTTAATGCTTATTATTAAACACTATCCTTTACATAATGTGTAACTAAACGACGTCTTACTATAATTTTTTGTATGGTTTAAAATAGAACTTTTGCGTACATATCCCGAATGAACATTTTATCCCAGGATATTAAGGTATAAACTTGTGTATATTGTACATGTATTATTCATGTGTGTCACATAAAATACAACTTGTTTTTTTTCTTTATTTTAAAGAATTGTATTGTTTGACTTTTAAAATATTGTATAGTGAAACATTCGAACAGTTAATAACAATACAAACATTTCATATCTAGTTATTGACCTCTCAAATACTTTAAACTTATTTTTGTGAGATATATTGTACTTAAATTACATTTTTGAAATTCAATGAGGAAGTATCATACTAAATATGTTAAAGTCATAGTGTACATCAGTAAGATGCTATCATGATGCTTTTATTACATCTGCCTTTGTTCTTGGATTGTTTAATGATATTGTTAATACATATTACATTAGCACTTAGTGCTTGTTTTGTTTACAATGTTCGATTCTTCAATGTTAACATCAAGCTCAAACAATCAAATAATCCCTCGAGCACTTCAGTAAAATATCATTTAAATGGATGGAAGATATACAATAAAGAATATGTCAATATGAAAGTGTACTATATATAGCACGATTTTAGTAAAAACACAATCCATTTTAAGCATGATCTTAACTTATTTCACAAATAAAGAATGTTTGATTCTTTTCTTTGAAATCAAATATGGACAAGGTTATAATGATGTTTCCTATTGATTTTTATATATTATAATACATATGGTCAATATGCAGTTTGCACTAGTCTCAAAATGTAAAAAACGTATGTTAAAGAGACAAAACAATTATATATATCATATGTTCAGTGAGTCGAGCACTATTAAGTGTTGAAAATTGAGTACCGCTCAAGCCGGTGCTAGGGGGCGTGAGAGATGTTGCACTTTTTCATTATCCCTCATGTACAGATTCAATCAAACCGAGTCTGCAGTTTTCATGTAATTTTGCTGTTTTTAATGCTTCCGATGGATCACTTTTTCCAGATATTTACTTGCAACCTGTGTAAGTACAAGTTATAGGATATATATAATAAAATAAAGGGGGGTTATATTTTGTTTTATAAAATATTTCTAATTTACTACTAAATTCTGTTAACATGGTATTAATACAGTACACGCATAGTTCCAAGCAAAAATAGATTAGATTATAGTTTCAAGAGTTTGAAATCTCATGGCATGACTAAGTAATTATACTATATTAATTAATTATTTGTTTGTTTTAATCATTATGATAGCTCAATATAATAAATATATTTGGTGGATGTCAAAAACAGTAATGTCAGAAGACAAGTTAAGTGCGAAATCTTTTATGTGTATGTGATATAAGAATGATATATTTGTCTGTAGTCAGCGATAAAGAAACGAGGAGAATATCTGCTACTTGCGAACGACAAGGTATGAAATATCAATGGAGTTATGATTGCAAAGTTGATATATCATTACATTTATCTTGTGAAACAATTCTACAATGTAAGTTTTAAATGTAAATCCATGTTATCTTATACTGTTGGAACTATTAAGCAGCCTGCAATGAACATTATTCACGATTGTAAAATATACAGCTATATCATCAGTTAAATGTTGCTTTGGGAAAACTTGAATTACATATATGTCTGTGAATAGCAATAACTAGATAAAATTAATAGGCGATATCGTATATATCGCAGAACACATTCTGGTATGAATAGATACTAAATAACAATTCGTATTATCAAAGAGTATATGAAGTATTTATTAAAATAATTTAATTTTTTCAATAGTATACTAACATCATTTGTGTAAAGATTAATTCATTGAAATATGAAGTGATGTTTAATGGAAGTGCATGTAATAAACTATAACAAATTGTATCTTATCTGTACATAAATTAAATGTTTTGGAAAAGACGTATACTTGCATCACGACAACATTTATCTATACAATGAATACATAGGATCATTAAAACCTCATTGAACTAAAAATATATATCAAAGCTGCATAATGACTAATTAAGTCAGACTTATCAGGCTATTGGGATATGTGAGTGATATATTTGTCTGCGGTTAACAACATTACCAACATAGTGGTAAGGTCAACCTCAATAACAATTACTCTCCAGTTAACCGACGAAGTGAACATGCATTTAATTGTGATCATTTATTTAAGAAGTAACATAAATTGTTAGAAACATATGTGTTGTATCTGTGTACAGTCATTTTATGAGTTATGTGATAATTATTTTGTTATAATAATTCAAATATTTAAGCAGCATGCATCCACTTTAAAGTATCTGTTTAAAAGACATAATTACGGAGAATTATAAAATGTTGTTATAACATATCATTTTCTTTCATCCCCAAAAATAATCACAATCACTTTTTTGAAGTTTGATTTTATTACTCTCTTTTTAACAACTTGTGTTCATAACTTACAACTGTTACAAAAAAATTCTCCATCTTCATCTCAGTGGTTGTTCCGATTGTTCGAGATCATTGATGCAATGATTGTTAAAAGTTTGAAGATTTAGGAATGCTTCATTTAAATTAACGAGAATGCAAAATGGTTGCACCTTTTATCATGTATAAGATAAAGCTTTATCAAAGACAGCTTGCAATTTTCAACTTATAAATATCTTATTTTTTGTTCTAAAAGGACTATTTATGCCAAGCCAAAAATTGAATTATTATCTGTCACTTAGAAATATTTTGTCTGTAGCAAAAAATAATTTTGCTGTTAGTGTCAGAATGTATAAGATAACACAATGCGTCATGTTTTTGTGTGATATCAAATATGCTGTTTTCTGATTCATCTTTATCTTAGGAGATATTTACCATGTTAATGCGATTTAACACTTTAAATGTCTCAAAGGAATAATTGTGTATTTATATGTGATAACTTGAATTGCAATGTTGGGTTTGGTATAGTTTAAACACTATACAGACAAACAATAAACGTTTATATTTTACCTCCCTTTCATGTAATTGTTTATTTTTGTTTAATTAAAGACTTTGTACTGTTATCAAATCTTTGATTTTGTTTAACAAATAGAAACATATGGCTTTTACTGTGTTTACATTTGATTATCTTACTTTCTGTATCATTAAACAACATGTCTCTTTTCAGAATACATGGCCGATACCTTTAAAAAAATGTCTAAATCATCTTCCCTGTCAAATTTCAATATGTAGATAATATATACTTTCTCCCTATTTCCAACAATTAAAATTATGAATTACTCACAGCGAAAGGCAGTACGTATATATGATATCTTTTTGTTGGTTTTCCTTTAACTTCAGAATATATAATGATGAAAGATTTAAGCATTTCATTATTGTCTTATGATGGTGTAAATTTCGGTACATATCTATCTAAGCCAGCTAGAATATTCTTTAGCGCCCCAAAATTTTAGTCAATGCTAAACAGACACAAGAGTATCGCATGCCGTGGTGTTACCGTTCGTCTGTGAATAACACATTAAAATGAGGCGTATTCTAAAAATATTTGATGATGCTACTTGGGCTGTTTCTCGTCACGATAACGAAGAGTTCGATGTTCCATGTTGATAGTTTTGAAATCACCCTACTTTAAAGGCAGCTAGGACAAAATCTTGTTAAAAAGAGGTATAACTCCAGAAGTATTTCTGTCAGAATAATGTTCCTTATTTTGAAATACACTTTGTCATGATAAAGAAGTATCCCACGTTCCATGTTGATATCAATCAAAGTTTTAAAATAATTTTAGGCAATTTTGACAAAAGTTAAAAAGTTGCATTTCCCATAAAAAATATTCAGAATATACGCCAGATAAAGTTTGTAACTTAATCGAGATAACTAAAAAATAAGCAAGGTCAAGTAATAGTGTTTGGACACAGCAATTCCTGTCAATGGTCTTTATATCTGTGTGAAGGTGTTCATTCGAATTTATGTAATACTTTAATTTATTCTCCAGACAAAAGATTGGCGGACAAAGTGCCAGACGGTAGGAACTATATCCCCTCCATTCGAACAGCATTACATTCGTAAAAATGGCGCTAACAATAAGGCGTAATACTTTTTATTTGTTGAAAATAATACATCTTTTTATCATTTATAGTTATGCAAGATGCATATTTTACACATTAATCTGATCACAGGCTTACAACGAATTGTATGAAATATTACTTTTATTAGACAAATTCATAGAATTGCAAATAAGCACAATATTACTTAATATTGATGTTATTTCTACAATCATTTACATATTGTTTTGAATTCAGATATTCATATAAGAAATGCAGAACAGCTTAAAAGTAATTCGAAACTTGACTGAAATATGTGTCTTTTTAAAAATACAAACGATTTTCATCCATCCTCGGGAAACATAATGTGTTTCTTAATAAAATAAAGAAACTATTGTTTCACTATTGAATTACAATAATTGACTATGCAAAAATAAATCTTAACAATGTTAACATGATTGTAATCATGAAATGAAATAACTAGTGTAGAATGCCTGTATAAAATTAAAACATTAAAACATTAAACCCACAATACTGACACATTCATACGAATCTTAACAATATTATGAATCAATTTCATAATTATAACATATTACAAAACTCAGTTAAAGTGATTAAACGAACTAATTAATTACGAAAAAGGGAAAAAATAAATTATGCATGTTTTGTTACCAATTTTAATTTAATTATGATTACTTTAATAACGAATTTTATCTGAAAATAATTTTTTTAAAAGGTTTAAATGAAATTGCAAGGATTTATAATTGTTGGTAATTGGTTACTCATTTGTTACTCGGTGGCTGATTTTTAAATCGTAAAGTAAAAGAATAATTATTTCATTGGATAAATTAAATGAAAATGTATATTCCATGGATACCATAATTATATATACGAATACATTAAACTTTAAATCAACTTTCAATTTCAAATAAAATAAAGATAATATCATTGCAATATCAGATAATATGTGTGATGAATCTACTATAAGTGAAGTTTGATAACGCAAGGAAATATGTTTAAAAAATAAATGAATATATCATAAATTATGTATAATGATACTGCATTTAAAAATTACTCTATTACATATATACTTTTTATAAAGAAAATTCAATATATTTTTCTCATAAAAGGTGTTTTGCTTGATTCATTTAGGTTTAGTTTAACTTCTCAACACTCAAAAAAGGTCATTTGGCGTATTTTTTGCTTTAATGGTGACGGAACCCCTCAAGTGTCCCTACGTGCATTATTTCTTGCACAAACGGCCATCTGATAAGAGCAAATGGCGTTCCGTTAGCTAGAGGAACAGCGTCCTTACGTAGAATAATTCATTGTCCTTGGTAACAACGACCGTACCCACACAGACACGGACACGCCTGTTTTGTTTGAACGTTCAACAAGTGGTTTACTTCTGAACTAATTTACTTATTAATTATAGATTGCTATCTTTTTATTGATTGTGAATACAGAAACTACGATGCCTATAGATAAGATATTTGTCATTTTCATACGCCGGGGGCGGGGGGGGGGTACAAAATGACCCCCCCCTGGCTGTTACTTGGTTAACTAGGACTTTCTCAAGGAAACACATATCATGCTTCTTGTAGATATTTTGCATGTAAAGATGCCCGGTGTTATTGTAATCCTGGCTCTGTGGTAAAAAATAGCCCGCTGTTTTAAAGAGTTTGATCATAGTAATCTCTGATCTATGGTTTCTTCAATGTATCCCATATCATTAGTATATTCAAATAAACTCAAGTATAATGAAGGATCAATACAAGGTACATGTCTGCGTAATATCGATAAACGCGAATATATTGCAAAAGTATTATACGAGAAAATGTAATATGTTACGCGTCAATTTCTTTCAAAAGCTTTCAAAAGATATAACCGAATAAAATATATTTGAGAGGTGAGAAGGACTCCCTTTTCCAATAGGTCACACTTCGCGTGCTTAAAGATGTACTAAGCTTATCCTTAACTGCAGAAATGTTTTAAACTCTAGCAATGTCTTACTGTATATGTCTATTTTGAATAGAACAGAAAACTTAGCATAAGAAGTAGCATTCCCCATCACAGGTATGATTGAAGTTGTCCTTACTATAATAAACTGCCAGTTCACTTTGATGTTACTTTGTATTCACAATGTATTTTAATTACCTATAAAAGTTATAAACGTGACATATTTACTTTGTGTGTATTTAAAGTACGTTTTATTTTTATTTATATAAGCATTAAGGTCTGATATTCGCATCCAGCTGCTAGTAATAGTATGATAAAACAAAATACGTTTTCTGTTTACATTTGCGCATCATTTGTAACAATGATTCATTAGAAATTCATATTCCAAACCCATTTGGCACAAAAATACTGAAATTTATTATGTAAAACATCATATAATTTGTTATTCTTTCTATCAAGAGCCTCTTAGAATTTGCTTGACTGTAAACCAGGAATGCATAAAACATAACTGACACTTAACTACATATAATGACATATCACATGCCATAATGCTTTTTACACTTCAGAATACTCAAGGGTACTCACCTTTGTTAACCTGCAATGCATTGTCCTACTTTTTTAGTTGAACATCGGTTCCTATAACCTCATCATTACTTTCTGAGGATCTGTTTTAAAACAGAAGTCCTGTATATGTTGCATATGTTGTATATGTACGACTAATCTTGGCTCAATATGAATAGCACTGGGCAAGTAATTCGTTCCAAATCTTTCACCACTGATTTAGAAAGTCATGTTCGATCAGTAGTCTCCAAAACTATTATTTTTAGAATTATGGTCCTTGTCTAACAAATGCATCTTGTCATGATTAGCAGGTAGCTATGTTCCATGTAATTGTTGATATTTTAAGATGTTTAAACAACAGGATCTATTTAAATTAGGGGCTATATCAGCTCGAATTTTCATTAATAAAACAAATCCAAACTTTGAATGAGCCTTTGTCTTGTCTGACCATACCTTAAGCTTGCGTCTTAAAATGACCGATTGTGTTTACATACGGAATATTTGTTTAGCATTTATTGCATTATTGTTGATTGTTGTCGTCAATGAAAAAAAACATACTTATATGTTTATAGAACGGATACATAGTAACAGATGAAAATTTTGTACTAAAAAAAATATACAATTAAATTTATACAATATTTACAATAGCGGAAGGTGATGGTGATATTAAATTTTACAATCACAACAATCATAATAGTCAATTGATTCAAACATTCGTGTTCAAATATATCACGTATAATTTAGAAAAAAATATGACTAACTGTCATGAAGGCATTGTAGAACCTGGCATATTGATAATTTTATAATAAAATACTGTATGACGATATGACATTCTTCAGTGTACCAGTGTAGGCCTTCGAGGACATTTTTATCTGGTACTCCGTACATGTTTGATACCAAACCTAATGGGAATATCACAAAATAGTTCCACATATTTACAATATATATTATATGTACC
Source organism: Ruditapes philippinarum (assembly GCF_026571515.1). Classification (NCBI taxonomy): domain Eukaryota; kingdom Metazoa; phylum Mollusca; class Bivalvia; order Venerida; family Veneridae; genus Ruditapes; species Ruditapes philippinarum. The sequence continues at coordinate 74,287 of NW_026852344.1, read as the reverse complement.
TCTCTAGCCATATTTTATATAATATATTATTGACAAAATAGGATAAAAGCAAACCTTGAACAGCTGATTAAGGTTAATTGTCAGCATAAAGTACGTTGGGATGGCGCCAAGGGGAGGTAATAAATGTTTTTTGAAAATCATCTATAACAATTATATGCAGTATTCTGTTGTTTTTTTAAATTACTAAAATCGTGCCATTTGCAATGTCTTAGGAATATGAAGCTTTACTCCAACATTTGCGCCAGCAGGTGGAACTGGTTGGATACTATGTATTTGAAACATTTGTTTCACATTATTGGATATTGGAATAGAATTGTCCCGATGAAAGAAGAAAGAAAGCGCATTCCATTGTGAAGAATCATACAGTTAATCACTGTTGCAGTCAGGTGAATACCATAAAAACGAAATTTGACACCGATGACACATAAAAACCTGCCAATATATGCTGATTATTAAAATGGTTCAGTTTTACAACAGAACAGGCACTTCGGTTTGTGAAAAATGCCAAAATCTGGGTACTTACAAACAAAATTATTTAATCTTTTGTATGTTAGAATTATCAAGATTATTGAAAGCTTTTGACGTTCATATACTTGTATGATTTATCTTTTCTTATATCCCTACCAATACCGTACATTATATACATGTTTTCTTATAACATAAAATATTATTTTTCTAAATTCTAAACTTCGGCAACTAGGTCAGGTTAATATTGTTCGTAAGACAATATGAAACGAAACCTATTATAAATATATCAGGATGTATAAATCTCGCAACCAAATCGCTTACACAGATATTATCTTGACAAACGTAATGTATAAATTAATTTTGAAAAGCTTCCTGTTTAATTAAAGAAACCTGATGAGACATGAAGGATCTAGTATGTTCAATATAATCATAATAATCTTACAGAGCAATCAATGTAGGATATATCATTTCCTGTTATTGCAAAAACATGTATATTAAAGTAGACTACATGTTATCAAATAATTTGCGATGTTACGAATGTAATAATGAATGGTATAACAGCATGCAAAGTGAAATGTATATGTCAATTTGAATATGTTGTCATATTGGTGATACAATTTTAGAATATAAACATGAACATTACTGTTCTAATAATGAACTAAAATTCATATTTATTTAGTTATATCTTAAAGAAAAACCTTTCACAATAGTATTTAGTTGGATCACATTCTTCAATCATTGCAAAAAAAAACCCACAAAACATCGTGGCCTTTCTTTATTCTTCGGTTTGATAAACAATATAATATTTATAAATAAGAAAAGTATTGTAAGTACAAGAACATTCATGAGCAAAAACTCGCGCATATGTGTTTTTTGAATTGACCATTTGGCAAAAATATTTTTTGAAATATTCATGCCATGAAACTCTTTCGACACCTCGAAAAATTGACAAATTTAAAATGTGGAACCAACTAATAACACATTTAAACTGTCAATGTGGTATGGACTATAAAAAGTAAGAAAGGTTCACACGCCTAATGCATCTTTGTTGTGTGCTCCTTGCACCGATTTAATTCTATGCAATTAACAATCTTTTGATGATTTAATTTGTTAATCCTGGATTATAAGTTTAGTCTGCAATAGTATGCATCTAGGATAATTTTAATTATACATAAATCTTTGGCCTACATTATAAATCTTTAGTAAGTATTTGCTTGAGTCAATTTATAGCACGTCTGAGAACATACATATCTAATTATTTATGATGTTAAAGCTAATATATCTGTTCAACATAAACTGACAGTCATTTATAATATTGTGACATCATATTTAATTTCAAATAACAATCGCACTAAAATGTTTAACTGACGGAATAATGTCTTTAATCGGCGGAATTTACTCTAATTTGCTTTATAAATTAAAAATTAAAAAGATTTTCAATAAAGGACGAGTTTTACGTTAACGTATTACTGAAAATAATCCATCTTACCTGTCAGTTAGCTGTTTCCAGGAAATACCAGACTATAAATATTGGTCAAATTAGGCATATTCAGAAAGAATTCCATAGATTTCTTTAAATTTCTGTGATTAAAATATTTTACTCTTGGATAAGCATTGTAAAAAGCAACATGAGATAATCCTAATGCCGATAAAACGGGAAAGTAAAACTAAATATTCCGTCAGTTTGACTTAATTATATTGTATCTAGTATAGCAAAACTGATTAATTGCTTAATGTAACAGTTTGTATGTTTGAATAAATATAATGTTCATATATTAAGTCCGATTCTCGTATTAGGAAACCATTGCTAAGATTTATTACCTGTGTTGATGCGATGTTTACATCTCGAATTCCTTCAAGGGATGTGTGTTTATCAATCTTTGATATCAGGATATTACAAATCGTTTGACTTTGTATCGTTTTAAACAATACAGGTATAACCTAAACGTCTATACAACAGGTGTTTATTGTTTTACACCATGTTTTTATCATTGTTTGTACTTGTTTAATTAAATACTCAGCTCAGATACCAAAATTTAAATACTGTTTAGCAAATAAAAACATATGGTTTTAGTTATGTCCATACATTTGTAAACATTAAATCATTCCCATACGATCTGAAGTAAAGAGTATATCACTACAGTAAGTTTTCATTTCAACAATTGTGCGTTTACATTTTTGTTGAATCATTAATTTCTTTAGAATTATGCGCACTGCAATGACTTTCACTTGACTTACATATCATAAAAGTCATAAACACTGAATGAGTTTGGTAATAATGCTTTGTATAAATTTAAGAACAAAATATGTTTTATATTTATGTTTAAATTTCAGAATGTGTCTAATATTTCTTTCTTAAACGTGGATTGGTCTACATGTACGATGGGTACATTTGCAACTATTCAAGTTTTGATACACTAAACAATAGAAATATAACATTGTGATATACTTATAAAACAAATGATGTTATCATAATTAATTCTTATTAAGTATGGACATTTTATATGTTAATTATATGTTATTTAGAAAACTTTATAATCTGCTACATGTATATATAGATATGTTATTATCAGACCAAGTTTCTCAAACTTGCATCATTATATGATTGTCTTTATTTATTGTCATGTATAATACTAAACTTAATCAACATAGTTATTTATGTTTTCTAAAACATTTCATGATGAACCAATTCTCCTTTAGTTGGTTCAAAAGAAAAAATGTTCTCGAACTATTGACATTAAGAGTAGAAATGTTTTTGAATGCTTTTATTTAGCTGGCAGCCATATAATACATGATTTTGTATTGCTTTTTGCAAAACTTTCATGACATCAAAGTATTTACACATTGTGAATCAATTTGGATATTAAGTTTTTAAAATTATTGCTATGAATTGATTTATACGATATTAAGTTATCAATACAATACAATACAAATCACTTTATTTTCAATTGACACATATTACATAATACACATTTAACATGTATCAAGCAATAACTTGTGAACGAAGAGTAGCATAAATAATTAGTATGGGTAACAACATGGTCAAAAATATTCTAATTAATTATAATATATGTTTTGGGTTTTAGTGTTTCTGTATTCGATGGGGAAAGCGGACAATATTTGAAGTATTTATTTGAAAGCGGTGAAAAAAAACAAAGTTTTGAGTTCTTAATATGCTAACAACAATAAAAAAAGGAAAAAGTCAGTGAACATACAGTAGTCAAACATTTATGAATGAAGTAACCAATAATTTTAATTTTGGCCTATGTACAACCGGGCTGATCTGGAAAAAACCTAACAATAACAATAACATTGCAGCACGAGGTTTCCGTGACATATCTATAAATAGAACAGGTGTAAAGTTTCATTGGTCGGTTGTAAAATTGCATTGAGACAGTCTATTCATAAATGTGTAATTGTAATAGTAATGACAATGAGAAAAAAAAGAAGCAAAAAAACAAACACATAAAGATGGGGATAATTAGGATTAACCATCACCAGGTATGTTAAATAAATCAGTTCATGTAATTGTTATTAATCGTTAATTTTTTTTCATAATATATTTAACATATAAGCTAAGGTTTGTTAGGGTCTGGCTATCATTTGTGTTAAGTAGTTCCTTAAATTTCAGTATATTTGGTCTAATATAGAATCTCTCTGGTATTAGCTGTCTTCTTTTAGTCCTGAAAAAAGGACATATTAGCAGATAATGCATCTCATCGCCAATGTCCCCCGAGTTACATTTTTGGCACTTTCTTTGCTCATGATCAAAATTATTACTCTAAATGTATTTTCTCATTGTGGTTCATAGCGGATATTAAGTTATATAAAATTAATGCTGTCAAAGTATTTAAACATTGTGATTTATATTCACGGTGGTATTTCATTCCGCTTTTTCCGTCATAACACGCTTCCACGTTTCATACAATTCTTCAAAATATGCATTAAATATTGATACTATACTATCCTCAAAATCAGTTCGTAAATCGTATTAAATAACGTAAACTAACGAAACACCTCCCAAAAATTAACGAGTCTCATGTCAATATTGGCAAACAATATAGACTGATAAACATATGTTCACTTTCGTGTTATAATAGTAAACCAATTACTTATAATTGAAGATAAGTTTGCATAATTGTTCAGTATACATCGTGGTAAACCTTTACCTGTTTATGATAAAAAGATGTTCTAATCATTATGCAGTAAATATATTTCTTTATATTAAACAAAATCAGTTATTGAATACTTAGCATGACTTGTTTACTTTTTTAACCACATCCAATTTTGAGTTTAATAGCATAAACTTTTTGCGATAAAACATATGTCGATGACAGAGAAATATTACACTAATATTTGGTATAATATTTTATTGACATCTTCGCGAATATAGATTCGAAATTCCACTATTCTACTTATTCTGGACATTTGTATAACATATTCAAGAGTGATTTAGACATCAAATTATAGGATACAATATAAATATAATGAAATTGGCGTGGGACTGCGTATATTGAACACCGCCGCCATTCTTGGTTGATCATGTTTATAATATTTTATAAATAGTACGCCTTTCAATTTGGTACGTTCTGCTACAACTTACACAAATGTAAAAGTATATTTTAACTTAAGTTCAAACTTTACTTTAGGTAAAGCTTTAAAGAGCTACCTGTCTATTTAGTAATTTATTATTGTCAGGGCAAAAATAGAACAAAGTGAAGAATCAATCACATACAACTAATTATTATTAAAATGTTCAGCGTTTTATCTGCTTGTTTCTAAAATGTATGATTTTTTGCCATTGTATTTCATTCCAAACTAATTATCAATAATTAAAAGGTCAATTGCCAATATATTTCCTCTCCTTCATATAACATTATCTGTCGAAAAGGTGATGGATGATTGCTTTACTATTATTAGCAGCCTTAAATAGGCTAGCAGTAATAAGTAAAATTTTGTTAGGGAAGAAAATAAAAATACAAACTAGGATTACCTTTGATACTATATAGCGTGCCTTAGCAGTTTTAAGCCATTAATACGTAACATTTACGCTTTATTTAGGTTATCTTGTTCATGTTGAGCTGAGTCTCAATTTACGCCTACTTATTTATGTAATTTACCACTTTTATACAAAATACTAATAGCATAATAATGGCTTTTTATTGTGCCATCTACTTGAAGACATCATTGTCTTAAGAAAGCCAACCATTTACACGTGACCGATATAAAATATTATCGATGTTCTGGAATGTTCATAATGTTACCTTTAAAGGATTATATTTTCGTCAAGAACGATGACGCTCAAATATGGTTTTATATCTATTTCAACAGCTGCTTCCTTTTAATGTCATATTAGTTTCAAACAAAAAAATACTCGTTTGCCAATAACATGAGTCATACCTTACTTCTGATGTTTTTCAGCAATCAGTACAATTAAAGTCATTTTGTATTTTGTAAAAAAATCAAAATACAAAATTATTCACATTTTGTTATTATGATAATTAATGTTCAGCGGTACTTTCTGCATGTAAAAAGCATCTAACATACGCTTAAACCATAATTTAGATATTTTATAAAACTCGTGTTTGAAATTTCTAAAGAAGGAAACATTTATACGTTTTTGAGACAAAATGTACCTTAAATATTCATTTGCGATTAGGTAGTACTAGTCAAATGGTTTTCTACTTTAAAATGTTATATTTACAATTATAGATGTTCCGAAAATAAGTATTAGACAGGATCGATAGTTGCAACATAATGTTCTTGCTTCTGATAATTGATTAGTATTAGGTAACTGATTAAATTAGAAATAACGATTTAAATACTTTTGGAAACGCTTTATTAGTTTGATAATCTCAAAATCACATTACGCACATCCAAGGTTATAAATTGAGTGAGCGTGGTCAACATTTTGCCATAATTCCTTTCAGGTTAATTATTTCATTTGCATAAACAATAAATAATGCTTTCAGGTTAATCATTTCATATTTATCATATGTTAAAGTAAATCATCTAGTTTTAGTGAGTATCCCACTTTAAGGTTGTAGTATTTATGGTATTCAGTTTTGCACGGATTTTCCGTGCGTGTAAAGAATTGATAATCTTTGTTAAGATTTTTTCCTCATTCGAAGTCTTTGCATTGTGCAGTAAACACATACATTACGATATTATAAATGGCTGAATCAGAAGATAGAATTAAAGATAGTTTGACCTTCAGTGATAGAAATGGGAATACAGATGGCTCTGTAGATGAATCTTCCATTGAGCAATTTGGTTTGATGCGCTCTTATTTCGACCAGCATTTCAAGTCATTGAAAAGAGAATTGAGAGAAGAATTACACTCTTCTTCGAATTCCACACTAAAGCGTTTCAAGGACGTTTCGTCATCCAAGGACTTCAAGTATCGAAGTAACAAGAAACAGTTTGTTTTCAATCTTGACGTTATTGAGGGTTTGGACGACATTAAAGAGGCTACTAAAAGGGGCGAGCAGAATAAAGTCCTAGAATTATCTGAAGTCCTGAGAAAGAAGGTATTTCATAGAAATAAGCTTATTAGAATTGCTGATAAATCTGCAGGCGGCTGGGACACAGTCAAAGAGTACGAGTCAGACGACCTAGCCAGTGACAGTGACGATGAGGGCAGAGAGCAGGGCGCTTGCCAAACTTAAATCTAAGCAGCCGCGGAAGCCTGCCAGCGCTACACCTAGCCCAGGGTTTGCTGATCTTAGTGGGTCTTCTACTTCCACTAATGTTCCTCCTTCAAATACCAACTTCATGCCTAATTTTCGTGGCTCACGACGCTTCAACAGGGTTATCCAATGTTTTTCATGTGGCGGATGGGGGCATACCCGACCGGATTGTCCCTTTCAATATTCTGGACCAAGTGTCGCCTCAACTTCCGTTTCCGGAACCTTGGGTTCCCCTTGGCAATTCGGACAACAACAACAACCTCAAGTCCCGCAGTTCATGCAGCTCAAGCAAGATCAACAGTCAAAGGCCGCCATTTCAAAGCAGTGATGAGAAAGATGAGTATTCATATCTAGATATGATTTACAATAATGATAAAGACTTTAAAAACATTTTGTTACAAAACAGATATTTTGAATATCAAAATTTATCCAGTCAAAATAGTATTAATAAATGTAGCGATCTTTCTAATGTTAAAGGTAGATTGCGTGATCATAATAAATTTTGGGAAGATACATTACAGGCACCTGCTTTTATTATTAATGTAATAAAGAACGGCTACAAAATTCCGTTTTTAGAAGTTCCAAAAAGTTATTTCATGAAAAATAATAAGTCCGCTCTTAATTAAGACGTTCAAAATTTGTCTCTGAAGCCGTGGCAAAATTAGTGAGTTCCGGTTCTGTCTTGAAAGTTAGTTTTGTGCCTTATATTGTTAGTCCTTTATCTGTAGCTGAAAATAGCCAAGGTCAAAAGCGTCTTATTTTGGATTTAAGTGTTTTAAACAAATATGTTTGGAAAGAACATTTTAAATTTGAAGACTGGAAAGTTGCATATGAATATCTTTATAAAGACGGATTTATGTTTAAATTTGATATAACTTCTGCTTACCATCACATTGATATATCCACTACTCATCAGTGTTTTTTAGGTTTTTCTTGGTCAGAGAACAATGTTAAAAACTATTACGTTTTCACTGTTTTACCATTTGGTCTTTCACCGTCCTCCTTTATTTTTACCAAATGTTTGAGATATATTGTTAAATACATCCGTGAAAATGGGGTCAGGTTAGTGTTATTTCTAGATAATTGCTGGTGTGTAAATAAAAATTATTGACTGACCTTAAAAGATGCTGAATTTGTTAAATCAGTGCTTTTACATGCTGGTTTTGTTTTGAATTTGCAAAAGTCAGTTTTGGTTCCTACTCAAATTCTTGAATGGTTAGGTATAGTTTGGAATTTGCAAGAAAATACTATCAGTATCCCTAGCAGACGATTAGTCAGTGTTGTAGATCTTCTGCATGCTTATTCAGTAAAAATACCTTTTTGACTGGCAGAGAAATCGCTAGATTAACAGGGAAGATTGTCTCAATGATGCCAGTTATAGGGAATGTTTGCAAACTGATGACAAAAAATCTTCACAGAGCTATAGAATCTAGGTCATCTTGGGATTCGGTTATAAATATTTAATTTTTCACTGGTTGTTTTCAAGAGCTTCATTTCTGGGGAAATCAGTTCAAGGAAACACCTGTAAAGTACCTCTTTACTCACAATGGGTCAGATTCTGTTACTATATTTTCAGATGCAAGTAGTAAAACATGTGGGGCTTTTATCAAAGGCGAAAATGATCAAATCTGTCATAAAAATTGGTCGATTAATGACCAAAAAAAAGTTCTACCTGGAAAGAACTGTCTGCGTTATTTTTTTCAATTGAAAGTTTCATGTTAAACTAAAAGACAAGCAAGTGCTTCTTTGTACAGATAATCAAAATTGTGTACGAACTGTAGAAAACTGAAGTGCAAAATCTCGTTTGCACGAGATTTCTATTAAAATATTTGATCTATGTTTGAAAGAAAATATTTCGTTGTTAACTGAATGGGTTCCAAGGAGCCAAAACGAAATCGCAGACTGTATAAGCAACTTTTGTGATGTAGATGACTGGGGAGTTTCCGTTGATTTTTTCTGTTTCATGGATGATTTATGGGGCACTCATACGGTTGACAGATTTGCCAATCATTACAACAATAGAATACTTCGATTTAATTCTAGGCTTTGGGTCCCTTAAACAGAGGCAGTGAATGCCTTCTCCTGTTCTTGGGCTGGGGAAAATAATTGGCTTGTGCCCCCTATAAGTATTGTTCCACAGGTTATAAATTACTTGGAGAAGTGCAAAGCTAAGGGAACTTTAATTATTCCAAATTGGCCTTCGGCGCCGTTTTGGCCAATGTTGTTTGGAGACAACAGTATTAAGAAAGCTCATATTCTTGATATTTTAATGTTTTCATCTGGGCAGAATATTTTTGTTCAATATTTAAACAAGAACACGATTTTTGGTCCGGATTTCCATAGTAAAGTCCTTGCTATTAGGCTGGATTGTACCAATAATGATGTTTAATATGTTATCGATTTTCGCCGACCTGACGGCGTTGATAGAATTTCCCGCCGACCTGACGGTGTAAAGTTGTTGCCTACCTGACGGCTTTATTTAGTTTATGCCGACTGAAGTATTTTAGTTGTTTTTTGACGACCTGGTGGTCTATTCATATTTTAATCGCCGACCTGACGGCGTAGAGCTTATATTAATCGCCGACCTGACGGCGTTAATAAATTTGCCAACCTATTGGCGTTATAAAGACAACTTCTATAATTTGTGTATATATTTTCCATGTTTGTGTTTATTTTACATATTTAAAACATATATATGTAATGATATTAATATGAGTATTTATTATATTTCATGCTCTTCTTATACGTTCTGCAGATCTAATTGCACTGAAGTTAGAGACAAGGAATTACCAGAATCCGGAGTTGTCTTTCCTGGCTGATCGTGTTCCAGATATTATTCTTCAATCTAAAGCACCTAATACCTGTCCAGTAAAAAGTATCAAAGAATTTTTCAAGCATGGTGTCGTTTGGGCATCTAAATTCAGAATTTCCACTTCCGGCTCCGGAATCTGATGTCTGCCTTTATTTGGTTTCGTTAATTCAAAAAGGTAAATCTTTCTCAAGCGTTGACGAGGCATTTTATGCTTCCGTGTACGTCGTTCTACGCTATTTCAGCCAGGGAAGCAGCTCATAGGATTCTTGGTCATTCTGTTACCAAAAAGGAACCGATCTCTCCTGATGTATTAAGACAATTAGTCTGTGCCTTTGGTTGTTTAAATGGTTGAGAAATTTAACTATGTGTTTTTTGTCATATGCTGGTGTTTTAAGGTTTTCAGAACTTGTTAATATTAAGCGTTCAGATATATGTTTCTATACAGATCATGTTGAAGTTTTTATTGTTCAAAGTAAAACTGATGTTTATAGGGATGGCGATCGTTGTTTGATTGCAAAAACGGGTTGTGATACTTGCCCAGTTAATATGTTGCAAATATACATCAATAGCGCAAATATTAGAGTTGATTCTAATGAATATATTTTTCGTGCGCTTACTTTTTGTAAAAAAGATAATTGCTACAAATTAAGAGGGTCAAAATCGCTATCTTACAGTCGAGCTAGAGAGAATTTGCTTAACATGCTAGAGTCAATTGGTTTAAACAAACAGCTTTTTGGGCTGCATAGTTTAAGATCTGGTGGTGCCACGACATCCGCTAATATGGGTATTCCTGATCATTTATTTAAGCGGCATAGTCAATGGAAAAGTGATAGAGCTAAAGATGGCTATGTTAAAGATGATATTGATAAAAGATTACTTGTTTCGAAATCTTTGGGAATTTAATCATTTTTATTATATGATCTAAATTTAGCTGCAATCTCATTGGTCCAAACAGTAGTCAACAGAATTTTTTATAAAATCATATTAACTGGGTGAAGTATCATATTCACTGGCTAAATTGGATTTTCCTAGTCTAAAAATAGATTGAGACTCATATTCAATGGCCGTATATCGTAGACTGTTAATTACGCGTGATTATCAAAAAAATAATTGTTGCGTTTTGTTCTTTATGGTATATTTCTCGATTAAAATATCATTACTTTACTATTAAAGTTAAACGTTACACTTCAATGATGAGTATAAACTTGAATTACTTTTGTATGCGCAACGTTAGCGGAGTTGTTGCACGCCTTCCACGTGCGTCTTTTTTCCCGCGCTTCAACGAAACAGACAAAAGTTGTACATGTATAAGGTTGTACTTTCTGTGATTTTAAATTTTTTTATAGCCTATTCATATAATAAAACAATTATTGACTAGTGTGCCATTAAATATGATGTGATATTCACCGGCAGAAAGTCATATTGACCTCGGCTATCGCCTCGGTCAATATGTCATCTGCCGGTGAATATCACATCATATTCAATGGCTCACTAGTCAATAATTGTATAGTCTAGCATTTCAATGCAATTCTTTATAAATTATTATTTCATGACCGTTCTTTGTTGGTCGATATGATATTGTATAACACAATGCACAAGACAATTCCGAAATAGCATTTTGTGTTTTGTTATCTTTTCTCACAGTTGATTTACCTTATTAGATGGTAAATAATTTATTTCCGGTTGAGAGAAACGAATTAGGAAATAAACGATAAATAATGCTTTCAGGTTAATCATTTCATTTGCATAAACGATAAATAATGCGTCTCACAAGAAAAGTTCTGTCAACACCCATCGCAATTTACATGTACTGGTCAAATTATAAAACGTGTGTGAAAGTCTTTTTTATTTTTAAGGCAGATTAACATTTTACTCATAAAGATCCTGCATGCTGTAATTAAGAGTGTAACAACACGTAAGTGAACTTTTATATATGTATATGATTATTCTTTTAAGACATTTTTCAAACATCCCAAAAAATGTTATACATATACGTCTGTTTGGTCTGATTGTAATGATTTGTTGTTGTTTTTTATGTGTTATTTGTTTCTATATTGTTAAATCTGTGACCTTAAATGATATTTAAATATGTTTGTTATAACGACGTACCTATGTGTGATCAAGTTATGAAATAAACACTGTTCTGTCCATTCATTACTTATTGAAAAATTTGGCTTAGACTTTATAGAAAACTTACTTACTTCCTCTACAACTAAGGGACAGTCAGATAATAATTGCCATTAAACTGAGTTCAGATAATGATACAAATCACAAAAAAGCAAAAGTTATATGCCCGTACAAGTAAGACACATTATTATTTTGCAGACAATTTTGGAGTTGGCAATTGAATGATTTATTCCTAATTTAGCCGGTGTATCTAGAATAAAATACTAATGGCACATCAATTTTCATTAAATAAGGAAGAGCACGTGATGCATAGACATTTCTAGAAATTCAACCGATCACAGGAAACGTGTGGTTTGCGCAGATAACATATTTCATGTATGTAGTTCTTTGAAAATAAATTTCCTTTGCTTTCCAGCAAATGAGATCATTAGGACGTTAACACGTCTTGTATTATACAATGAGCGTTTAATTCAACGAAAAAAGTCGTTGTCTAAAATATGATAGTTTGATCGTAATGTTCTCTTATTTTGTTTTGTATCACTCTTTGCGATCACTCTATCATGTTATTCGAAAAAATAAGTATTTCAGACACTTTTTGATTAGTTGTCAATTCTAAGGCATGGGGCATAGATAATCAGTTCCATCCATTCTGTTTACTTCATTTTTATTTCATTTATCTCTGTCTTAATAATGATGAAGTAAAACTATTGCATCGAAGCTGCATTTAAAATGTTATCTACTTCTGAAAAGATTCAATTGCGTAGATAAACTGTTTTGCAAACTAATTCACTATAGATATTAAATAAAAAAGACAAATGTGCCGATATCAAGAGCATGTGATGGGCAAATGTCAGAAAAATGTATTGAAGAATCAATCACAGACAATTAACTGTCAACATTCTTCTGCATTTCATCAGTATAATTTCAATTGCAGTTTTGCGATATTTGTCCTTTTCTATAGTTTTATAAAACTGTACATATTTCACCTGTCATTACCTTTATTAACCAGAACACTGACCACTCCAATCATAGAAAATATTTGTCTTAGTCCGATATAAGTTATAAATATAATGCTGATTAAAAGAAAAACAATATGTTGTCAGCAGTTAAGAAGTAATCACGAGCTATTTCATATTCATGTTAAATTTACTTAGAACGTAATGAACATGATATTAAGCGGAGTGTTAAAAACATTGTCTAAGCAATAGTAAAACTTGGTTAATATTTTACTGAAGCCAAAGTTCAAACTCATTCGAAAAACTTAATATATCAAAATCCTGTTTCTGTTATTTATCAAAATCAGTTTAAAGTTCCATCAACAGAAAAGATAAAGCTCTTATCCTTATTAAGAAATTTTGAGATTTTGTCACTATATAGAAATCGATAACATATACAGATAAGTTTACAATGATAGTAACAAAATGTTTCATGGAATACAAATAAAAGGTAGACTCATTTCCTTATATAGCAATATTTAGTAATAATTTAACACTTGCTGACAAACAAGTAAAATATCAAGTGAGCGATATTTCCTGTGCAAAATGATTAAGTAAAGAACCCATACTTAATGAAATGTACAAAATTCATTGTACATCACGTTGTAATGAAGCTTTTTATGTTAATTTTATATTTTATTGATATTCTTATTAACATACCTTTAATTTTTGCTCCAGAAGCTATAAAAAAAGTTATTAAAGTTATATTTAAATATTTTCGTTATTTTTTAGAAGAAGAAAAAACATTACAAGTATTATCACAAGCTGGTATTAATAACTGGTTAGTCTCTTCAACCATGCAAAGCTTCAAACTAGTTACAATTCACCCTTTGATTTCTTTGACTTAATATATTTTTCTAGATGTGTATTATTTGATCAGCACTGCAGTAAACATTGGATTCATTTGTAATATTTAGAAATTTAAATTACTTTATTTATCTTTTTAAATAGCGGACGAGATAAGATTTAATTTGAAATTTCATTATTGGTTCCTGATTACTGTCAGAAGAAGTACAAAACATGTAAATACTTTCTCTGTGCGTACTGATCATCCAAACAGTATTATCATGCCTTTATGTTGCTGAGGAATTTCTATTCGGTAAAATTTGCACTGTATCACATCTGATCATTTCAGAATAAAAATGATTTGTCATCTTCATTGTAACATTGTAACGAGAACGAAACACACAAATTCAATCTATCTTAATATAAAACACAAACACCTAATTTGCTAAATTTGAACTTCTATTCGTCTCTACTAATGATGGACTGGCGTTTCTGCCAACAACAGTCATCAGCTCAGTTTTTGGTCTAAAATATTTTGCCTCCGAAATGTCGATCTTTCATTTGGCGGTAATTGACAAAAAGTCGATGTTTTTTGTATATAAATTCATCACATCAAACCTCTTCTTGATAATAGCACAAAGTGCTTTCTATTCAATGGCTCTTGAAAACTTGCAAAGAATCATTAGCTAAAGAGCTGTTTGAAGGTAATTCTTTTATTTTATCCTTAAAATAGCATACAATAACCATTTTTGATACCTAGGTGAATTTGATACACAATAATAATACACAAATACGAAACTTGCTTTTCATGTTAAGTACATATGTGAAGACACATACCGTACAAGTTAAACAAGCAACTACGACATAGACATGTTTGTTGAGTCGAAAATTCAGGTTTGCAAAACGTTTAATTTCATGAACTTATTTCATTTCATGAACTTTTTTAGTTCCAATTTCATGAAATCGTGATTTTAACATAACTATTGTTCACGATGTCAAAGTTATCAAATACTTATTGTGAATTCACAATGTTAAATTCGTGCATGTATGATATTAAATATTGCACATTCATTAACCTAAAGTTGAAATCGCGAATTCATTAAATAAGAATTGTAAAAAAACACGTGACGTAACACCAAGCATTCTTTAAACTGGTATGAAAAAGAACATTGTTGAAAGATAATATAAATTGACAGACAAATAGAAATCACTTTATCGATGTTCTTCATTTAATATGATAATATCGAAATAATCTAAGAAATAAATAAGGAATTGTAAGGAATTGGGACAACAATGTCCGCATCAATTGCAAATTAATAGATAAGGAGAAAATACCTTACACCCATGAAGTGGATATATCACACATTATCTTGGAACACATAGAACTGTGTCTCTTAAAGCCGCTATCTAAAATCAACCAAACACTAACAGAAGATCTTTGTCATAGATGTGATTCGTTAACAAAATAGTCAATTTATGTTTAACCTTTTTATAAAGAACAAACTGGCACTATTTCAATTGTTAGGAATAGTGCTCATGAAAATTTAATCAGACCAATGACAATATCAAATTCTTAACGTGCTGGAAACCAACAAAGCGTAGACACTATTTGAAATAATGCACCAGTCAAGTACCTGACACGAGAGAAATTATCGAATCAATCCAATGTTTTTTGCGTCGTTTTTTCCCTTTTTTCTTTTGTAGTTCACTGCTATAAGACAAATATGAAATTAGGAATAATATTTATCGCAAAATATTTTTGTCTAACATTTCAATCCTGAATCCCATGAGCAGCTTTGAAGTATTATATATATTATAGTGCTCCAAATATATTAAAAAACAAATTGTATATACGTAGGCATAATAGACTGGTTTGATTTTGGTAAAATGTTCATCCTAACGGCATTTTTTAGTACAAGCAGGTAGTTGGGTTTACTTACCTATTTCAAGTACGCTGAATTCATTTTTTGCTCTACCACGGCTGTATTTTTAGTCCTTGACCTCTAAAAATCAATTTCAAAATGGCCGCCATTGAATTTTTTAATTTTACTTTAATTCTCCCATAGGCGAGATATATACATATTTTTTGGCATTTTAATTTAAGGTTTTGTTAATTTTTGTCTGCTGAAATGTGGACGAGAAAAATAGATGCAAAAACAATAAAATTTATTGCGGCAGCCATCTTGGATTTCAAAATGGCTGACAATTTCCTATGTTTTATACACTGTTTTATAATTAAAGTAAACAAGCACAAGAAGGCATTTTACTAGGCATGTTTTCTTTTATTAGAAGTGCAATGCTACTAATTAAGACTTCCAAGTGAAGACTTTGAAAAACATCCATTAAAACTACAAACTTTATGGTGAAAAAGGTGACAATTTATACCCTAATACAATGAGTCATATTTGCGTTCACTTCGCCATTTAGATGTTATTTTTATACTTCTAAAAATACAAATTCAATTATTGCGATGTTTTTTAAATTGGATTTGTATCGGCCTGAGGGGGGACCTGCTCAAATGTCTGTCCGTCTGTCTATCTGTCCGACCGTCCTCTTGTGTCAGTTAGGGGTATTTGCGATCACAATTTGGAGTTTAGATTAATTCCGTATACCCCCGACCTATAGGATGAATCATTGGTTATAGGAGGCAAAAGGCTGCTGTTGGAGTAAAAAACAAACATGAAGATAACAGACATTTTCACAAATCTCTCAATAAGAGCTTGTCCTGTCTTTCCGTTTTTAATCCCGTTCATATCTGTCATTTCGGATAGATTTTGAAATAAATTGCATTAATATGTGGCACATGGATACAATGTCATAAGAAAGACCAAGGTTTGAAGCTCAACTCCTCATGTTAGACTTGAAAGTGCTTGAAAAAAGATGTGCATTTTAGTATTCTGTCTTTAAGATATGAATTTTGAAATAGTTAGGCATAAATATACGGCCTATAACGGATTGGGAAATGATGTACTTATTATTACTTAATCTTCAAACAGGGATACCATGAAAATTGTTTGGTTATTTCTTATATCAATGTTAATTGCGCAAGAACATGTACTGGGACGAGTAGTGCTCAAGAGCCAATTCAACAATCCTAAGAGCAGGGTCATGTCTAGCAAGAAAGACAATTTTGTAAAAGTTCATTAGTAGGGAACCCGGTCAACAATTTTTCATGCACGACCTGATATTTAAAAAAAAGTCTTAGTATTTCCAAAAGTAATATAGGAATCGCCATCCAGGCTGGCATTCGAAAATATATTTTTTTCATAAAATAAACTACTATTCTATTGTTTCTTCTTGTAAGAGAAATATTCTATATGGTGTTTATCCCATAGAAGCCCCTACATACTTATGCCGAGCATCGTGCATATGGATAGTATTTTATTTGCTTATATAGGTAACCCGACAAGAACATGGTGGTTGAGGCCCCTGTGTTAGGACTTTTGTCGACTATTTGGTTCTCATGTGGTATTAAATTATCCGTTTTGATTGACCTATAGCAGGCGGTGTACGGGTAAAAATATTTAAATCTTGTCAATTGTATATGCCGCCGTCCTGGAACGACAATAACTTTGCGTATATGTGTAATTTGAAAAGGTCGTGTCATGCACAAGCAGATTATGTCTACAGTTAAACTTATAAATCATGACAGAAAACGTAACAAGATGGTTGTGTCCGATCTAAAAACTTTCTTATTAATTGATGCCTTTTGAAATAATTCTGCATAAATATATGGCACATATATTAAAAATCATTTGGGTTAAATATGGCGCCTCTTTGTAAGACGACATGTAGCGGACAAATGTTCCAAGGTCTCACATGTATTTCCAAAGTCATGATATGAGAGTGCATTTGTGGCCATGTCCAGTCCATATATGTGTAATTCAGCAAGAGCTAAGAATAAATACGTGGTACTTTGAAACAATTTGTCTTTGAGTGAGAATAGATATTTTGAAGGTCATCTCCGGTCATAAATTATGTCATTCATTGGATGGATATTGGCGTAACTAGGCCGCACATTAGGACTACTTGTAATGCTTAAACACTAGGTTGATAGCTAGATAGGTCAATTTAGAACATTGATGGTTGTGTCTATATCTTGGTAATTTATTCATGGATTCTTTTTAAAGTAAATAAGAAATACTGAAGATGTAAATAAATGCTTCTTAATGTTTCTAATTTTTGTAAAACTTTTAAGACTACAGTATCCATGCCTTCAATGTAAAAAATGGAAAACAAGATTAACAATGTTCAATAAACGCCACTCCAACACGACCAAGCAACAAAGGTAATGGATCCTTAACTGAGCCGAGCTTCGGAGACATTTCAAGTGGCACGCCCTTGTTTGACTTTGTTTTACATAATTGTCGGGATAGTGCAAAAATAGTTGGTACACATTTTAGTGACTTATATTACACTAAGAAATACCAAAGTAATTTTATGGAGTGATAGTTGATAAAATAATTATATTGTGGCAAATGAAAAAATATGTTATATCATAATGGAATAAGAATTCATCAATTTTTTGAAAGATAGCCAAGAACAAAATAAGTATGAAGATTTGAATATATCTTAGTCACTTGAATGATTTTAAAACATGAGATAGAATAAGGTACAGCGTCCTTGGCAAAGTGGCATACTTATAATGTAGACGTTGATATTAACTAAGACAATAAATAAATACCAATGAATTAAGACAAAACGCAAAAAAATCGCGTATTTTCAGGTAAGTTAATAAAATTTAAAGACATAGGATTCGAAGGCATATAATTTACATGATTTAATAGCAAAAAAAAAACAAAATGCTCTATCAAATCATTCTGTGTTAATAAAAAAGGGTAAACAGCAGTGAATCGTCAATATATTAATTGCAGAATTGGTATCAATTAACTGTCTAATCTTCTATGCATGTACCATCATCAAAAACCCGCAGTTAAGACCTATACCGTTTTACTTTATTAACCGTTTATTTATTAACCGTAAGACAGTGAAAGCTCGTAGACTGTTTTTGGTTCATGTTTGCGAGACTTTTTTTCAAAGTGAAATACAATAAAGATTAAAATGACTTTACCATTTATTTGAGTGTATTTCAGTTAATAAATAGATGATATGTTTTATCCATGGCTAGGCATGTTTAAAGATTGATTGATAAAAACGACCCTTTATAAAGTAGCTATATCAATACAACAATAAAAGATATCGTATAAACACATATGCGGATGTTTCTAAATTCCAAATTTGACAATTTTTCCCTTTGATATATGAATTTTGCGTAGGCCGGTGCTAGGGTGCTTGGACGGTACCTTGCAATTTCCATTTACGTCAATGTACAGGCTCAATCAAATCGAGCCTACAACGTTTTCAGTTTTGCCGTTTTGGTCGTTTTTTAGAGATTCTGTTGTTGTTGTTTTCTATTTTAAATCGGGTCGTACAATAGATATTGTTGCAAAAACATGCGGACTCAGAGACATAGTCGCTGACCTGTGAACATAACAGGCATTTTTTTTTAAATATTTGCATACTGACCTTGACTCTTGGCATTCAAATTATAAAATGATCTAGTGTCCATAAAGGTTTACACAAATGCTACTCTATCAAAATAAAGAAACTTAAACATCTAATGGTAAATTAAAATGTGCAGGTTTTATGTAAGACATTTGGGATCTCAGATACCTGATAAAGATTAATTGTCCAAAAAGATGACCTGTGATAGTTTGAAGTAATGATGTAAATTAAAGTGTGCATTATACCTACACAGCATGTACAATTCGACATAACATGTTGCTCATATCATTATACAATTTTTGATATTTATTCCTACAGAAGGATCCATTTGTTTAAAGCACTTTACTTTTATTTGTTAAAAAAGGTGTCCATTTTGAAATCAAAGATGGCCGGCATAGCAGTCAATGTGTAAAGCATGTATAGTTATCAGCCAATTATTCCTAAAAGTAATTATAAACTTTATTCCATGTAGATTAACGGACAAACGATACGATATGTACCGGAAATAATAATTATTTAAGTAGATGGTAAAGGACAATGGCGGCCATTTTGATTTGACCTTTAGAAGGTCAAGGACTTCAAGTACAGCCGTGGTAGAGCAAAAAATGGATTCAGCGTGCCCGAAATATCTAAAAACGATTGACTACCTGCTTGTACTAAAAAATGCCGTTAGACTCTTAACGGAGGGTCTTTTCTGAAAATCAAACTCGTCTATAAACCTTTCTATTAAAATACGATTGTAGCTTTATCAAAAAGAAAACCCGCGATTCGTATCTTTAAGCAAATTAGACAAGTGTGGGTTAATAAAAGAAAATAAAGCAATTTGAAAGCAAATAATCTGTAACGATCGTAATAAAGTCAGCAGTTTACCATATATAGCCACCGTGATTTAGATTGAATATGTGTTTCTTTCGGACGGAAAAAAACATAAACCTGAGGTTTTGTCGGTTGACACTAAAAGACAGGCTGTATTATAGAGTCAAATAACGGTTTTAAGAACAAAAAGTAGCATTTATGAATCATATACTAGATGGAAAGAGTCGAGAAATAATTGAAAACGTTTGTAATCATTTAAGATAAACCTTAGTCTATAAGCATAATACTATAAGTTTTATTATACTGTATGCTTCTGCAGAGTATTTGCGATGTAAGTTTTTGAATCATACAACACTTATAATAGTATAAATCAAATAACTGCACGTGAACAACAGTGATAGGATATTTAGTGCGATGATATGATATACCAACTCATATCTATCTTTAAAAGTTGTACGTACATAAATAAATTTACAACCAATCTTTATAAATGGCGATAACAGATGGTTGATAATCAACTGTGAAATATTTTCAATACGTGAACATTTGGTTTAGATCCAATGTGTGATCTATAGATTCGGCTAAGTAATATCCGGTATCTCAGAAAGTATGGAACTGTCAAGGAATAAAATGACGACTTACCAAACAGCATATGTTTTTTCTTTGAGTAGTTTGTAAACTTTAATGACTCACAAAGTAGTATATGGATAGTATTATACTCGCCGTTATTCATAAAATATCACAAATATAAAGAAATACTTTCGTATAGACTATACTTCTTTAGTCTAGTGTTTTCGCAGAATTTCGTGTCATCCATCATCCTACATCATTCTGGTATTATTCCTGATTATAAGGGAAGTCAAGTTTGTTACCGAACTGTTTGATAGTTCGCCTTAGAGTTGTTTGTTCAAAAGTTTAATTATTTATTTAATATTTAGTTTTGTTTTGTTTCCTTTTCGGTTTATGCACTTATCTTCGTAAACCAAGTAGGTTGTTCTATTTCATGCACAATAACTGGTATATAGGCATTACCATTAACAAATAATGATCTTATAGAATGAACACCTTGTTTGTCTGTAAACATAGTTTGTACAATTACATGTTTGTACTATCGATATTTGTATTTACAACTTGGAAGAGATAGAAATAATAAGAACTAAGAAAATTTTATTCATTCCAGGTATATTTTCAAGGTAAAAAATTGAGCAAGTGAATATATCTGTTTCTGTTTTGTTTTCCAATATTAAAATTAGTCGGATAGCAATTTCTTTAAATGTTTTTTTGTTTATATAGATCGCTTCCACTTTGAATGTTGAACGTTGTAATTTTTTATATCACCATACATCCCAGGATTTACGTAACATACATCGAATTTCAAAGAATATCTTTAAAAAATTTCCGCAAACAATAATATCTTTATGTCTGTGTTATATATGATAAATACACATACCTACTTTATTACTTAGTCAGCGTGTGGTATACAATTTCATAATTGGTATTTCATAAATGAACTCAATGCTTCTGGTTTAGTAAGGTGCGAAATCGAGGATGATTATCACATTCGATTATTTTGACACAATACTTATTTATACACAATAATACATTGTGGTAATGAATGAATTTATAAAGCAATTTCAGAACTGAATCGGCATATCGCATAAATCCAAGACAAAGAATGCATCGTTTGTTTGCGTATTTTGTTTTTGTCGAATCATATCCGTAAATGCATGCTAGAAAATGGCGTCATAAGTTGGTATGCTAAAATGCTAAAGATTTTGAATATTTACAATGCAAATATGTCGAAATTAATTCACAACGTAAGATAAACTGCAACTATGTATAAGGATTTCATACCCTAGTATGAATCAACATTTCATTACCTTTTCTTTAAAAGTATAAAACGTTTAGGATTCAGATATTGTATTGTCCCTTTTTTCGATATTTATTCAGTGGTTTTTGCATTGTTGTCGCAATTCCATAAACAATGGCATATTAACATATTATTTTTTAAAATAAAATAAAGTATTAAAGTTAATTACTTTGTTCATTGTCTGTTGACCTCAATGATTGAAAATTGACTTAAAATGATCTAAACAAAACTTTCTATTTAAACAAAAAGGAGAAGAAAAATAACTGAATTTAATGACCGATTGTAGGGCATTTAATTTTGTTTTAAACAAAACATTTTTCGAATTAAGATAAATAAATAATATGTAAAATCACTTTGCCACAATTATGTACTTGGCTGAAACATTTTGAATTTGATACCATTTTGCTTGGCCAAAATTTTCTTCACGTGCAAAAAAATATTATGTACTACATTTCTTTTTTAACAACATATTTTTGTTTCAGTTTGACTTCATGTCAAATTTACAGAGAAGAACTAAATATAAGAAGATTTCCATTGGTCATTTTAAACCAGTATTTTAATCGATCAGATTCACATGCATTTAAAGAAAAAATCCTCTGTTGAGCGTTTCACTTTTCAATAACTTCATGAACTTACGCCATATTGTAACATAACTCAGTATTTCTATTATTTTATGAGAATGTATGCATTATTATTATATGTTCATTTATTATTTCTAGTAATAACTGCTTGCATGTTTTTTTCTGTTTAATAACACTATGATTCGTTTTAGTTGCCTGATAAATAATTTGAATTTGTTTTTTTGGTGTCTTTTTTAAGTATAGACAGCTATTTTCAAAATGACAAAAAAAAAACTGCACAGGAGCTAGATTCTTTTTATTCTTTGCATAGCGAATACAATTTTGATGTTATTATTATCCTAAACACAGATACGACTTTTATCAAGTTAAACTGAGAAAAGAATGAATGTTCTAAAACAGAATTACCTTCGATACAAATGACACATCAAGTTTCAATGTTCATCAAATTCTGAACAGTGCGTGATGCATCAACTTTTGTAGAAATTCAAACGATAAAAGGAAACGAGTGATTTTGCGCATTTTCCCTAAAAAAGTATTGAATTCTAACAAATGTGCTCATTAGGATGTCAACAAGCCTCATCTAATTATTTACATGAATCATGTAATACAAATAGTCGAGCACAGTGTAGAACAACAACCTGTGTAGAACAAAACTATTTTCCGACAAAGAAGTAGCTTGTTTCTGAAAAGTGTTGCTCTATGGAGTTTAAATTGTTGTGAAGTCTGATTTTTGGAAGAATCGATACTGTTGTTGTAAAAAGGAGGGTTGTTTTATAGAGGTTACACTTTAGTTTGAGTGTAATGTTTTCTAATTAGTTTCACTTTATATTGCCATTTGAATTGTATGATATATACAATGTATTTTATACCAAGCATTGCAGCAATACCGTCTTTTTTCTCTAACATGAATGCTTAATCAGTATTTACAAAATAATTGCAACTGAAACAGGTTCAACATGAATTGTATCAAAGTTTTTTTTTCTAAGATTGGCAGCTTGATTTAAATGTTTTCATAAGACTGCACTTTTAGGGACTGAATATATAAAAAGACACTATAGAACAGTCAATATGTCTAACATGTTATCGTTTCAAAATGTGTATTTAAGTCGGGACAGACTATCATCAATTTGCAATGTCTCTCGTGCCCTGCTGTGTAAAGGTTCTAGCTACCCAGGTTTAAAATCTTGCAAGATTTTTCTAGTATTATAACTTACCCTATATAATTTCAATTGATATAAGTTGAATTTAAATTGCATCATAAATCAATACTCTAAATCTCGGCCTTAAATAACGAGTTTTGTATTTTCTTGAAATATAATACAATTTAAAAAATAATGACGCGGATAATATAAGAAATTGAAATATCCCATACATGTACATTATGTAAACCATTTTCTTTTTATATAAGTCAACCTGATGTCATCATATGCTATAAATGTTATTATTATAAATTGCACAATACTTTACATGTATTTCAAATTTAGATTTAACTTTCCATGGCATCAAAATAAAGTTCCATAGATAATGAAAAACATATTTTGTATGTGTTGCATTTTACTTTCATTGACAGTTTTCTTTCCATATTCTGCCACACCGTACACCCCCGGAAATTGGATACCAATTTGTTTTTTCACTAGACTTCGCATCCGAGAATGGAAAATTCATGATATTCTTTCTTACTAGCAAATTAAATATAATTCGGAATTATGTTAACTTGATATTTTATTCAAATCATCACTTTCTTTATACTTTGCCCAATATGAACTATCAAGTAAATGTTTCTGAAGCGTTGTAATACGTCAAATTGGAACTACTTAATTAAATACCAAATTCATAAATGAATCAAACATTAAACGTAGAAATTTTTATCAATGCAAAACAATAAATTATCATCAATTACATTTAAAAATATAAATTGCACTTAATTGTTGATATGTAATATCCTGAGTATTATCTTTATTAACCAAAACCAAGCATTCGGTCATGGTCTTTCAACCAACCTACATTTATTTAATTTTAGTCAGTGAGCTTAAAATAAGTTGAACGGGTATTCAATAGTTTTTATTATTCAACACATATTATCATTTCAAAACATTGATGAATTTGTTTGAATGGAATTGAATTTTCTTCTTTCATCAAGCTGAGCTATGTGTATAGTCTTGTACAATTCCTTCAGTCAGATGTACAAGCATTTTATCCAAATCACAGTCCACTATAAGCATGTGTAAAATTCATTGGGAATGTTTCATTTAATAATTAAGATGCGTTCCTTTTATTTATTTTCTTTTCCAACAACATATAAAAAACGACATAACAAAAACACAACATTAAGCGTTGATAAAAGTTTTTATCAGTACTACAAAGCATTACTTATAAACAGCAAAATAACTGCAGCAGCTGCTAAATATATGCTTATAAGTAAGTCAATACTGTACAGTTTGTAACAAAAGAAAATTGCTGTTCCTGAACAAAGTTATTTATTATAAACAAACCATGTTATTATTTATGGTAACTGATAAACGACGTGTCATGTTCACACGTAATTGGGTCAGTAAACGATTCAAATTATAGCGATTTATTCTACTGACGTCGTAATCAACGTTTTATCGTGAATCTATTTATATTTCTTTGCTAATTGGAAATTTATTTCAGCTCTAGAAACTATAAAGATGTGGAATGAAATGTAGGTCAGCAAAAAAAAAAAAATACAAAAAAACCACAACGTTTTTGTATCTTCCAAACAAATGTATTGTAACCAAACAAAATGGTGAAAGTTTAGCATTGCTGACCAGTCAAAAGTGTAAATATCTCTTTTGGCGCATTTGCTCTAATATTAATACTTACCCTTCAAGTTTGTGTTCGTCTTATTACCTGTATAGACAGATGTAACTCAAAATCTAGTTATGTAGGATATATATTAAAACAAATTAAATGCATTGGGTTCCGTATATTAAAAACAAGATAAAATTTAAAATTTAGCATTATGATGAAGTTTACAGGTCATTTACAAAGTACATGTTTACAGATTGTTATATTTAGTAAAAGAAAGGTAGATGTTTTAAATGGTTGTTTATGAATGATATTATGCTTACGAATACTTTTCGTTTGCTATATATGATACTGTTATAATCGTTAAGATTTGAAACAAACATGGTTTGTCATGTCATTTATAATAACGAGAATAAAAGACATATAATTCAATTTTTCTAAATTTGCTACTTGCGTCTCTATAAAATGCACTGGCGTTTCTACTAACAACAATCTCATGCCTGATAATTTTCAATTTTTTTTTAGTTTTTTTTCAACTGGCGATAATTCTGGCGATAATTTACAAAATATGAATATTTTGAATAATTATGAATCAATCACATCAAGTCTCTTCTGGTAACACTGTGCTATCAATTTAATGACGGTAGAAAACGTAGAAAAGTTGCAAAGAATAATTAGCTTTTGTGATAATCGGTTTCTCATTTATTTCTTTTCTCGTAAAAATGCATTAATTTTTTTATTAAGATTTTTGTGTGTTAAAAAGAATGTATTTGGATAAACATACCGTGTATAACAAGATTTGTATAAAGTTCACTACATTAAGCATTTATGTTTTGTCAACAAATCTTCAAGTAAAGAAAGAAATTTTAACATCATAAATGTATCATTAATAATCATTCAATTCTACGAAAAGTTATGAAATTGAAATCGTAACAACGCGAATTTATGAAGCTGATATCATGAATTTATGAAGCTGATATCATGAATTTATGAAGCTGAAATAGCAAATTTGAGAGTGGCGGTATCACCATGCTGAACAATATTTAGGTTGTAGAAATGTATTAGAAACATGCTATGCCAATTGCAGAGCAATTGCGTACATCTGCATTATAAATTTATAGATAACAAAACACTCTATAATTGTACTTATTCATACAAACATCAAATATTGTAGCTGATACATCGTTCTAATAAAAGCATATTTCAAAAACAACAATAAATAACTATTATCTAAATAACAATAAACTTATATCTAACAACTCTAGAAAAATGAAAAGTGAAAACTTAAAAAGTCGTTTGTTTAAGAAATACTAATTGAATAACATGTAGATTCGGCGAAAATTTGGATGACAGTGGAAAATACATGTTTTCATCCACGTACTCTAGGACTGACGTGAGCAGATTTTGTCGCGTTCATTTAAGCTAGCATAAGGTCGTCATCAAAGCCTTGTTTTTCCTTTAACAGGTTTTATGTAAATGGAGATAGTCTTATATCTCCTAGCAACATTTCACTTGAAAGATCCGCATTGACTAGTTGACTAGTATCTTAGTACTTACTCAGCAGATTATCAGTGCTTCATGTTCATAATACTATAATTTCCTTAATGATGTTTTAATATGCAATCAATCTATACACATCCAACAATCAACTGTCACAATTTCCTCAAATTTCGCAGTGATGAACTGACGTTCTACAAATAAATATCTCGTTTGTCCATTAGCCTTAATGAAGACGAATGGCCGTTTCTGGCTTGACATTTTAAGACGTTTATGGCATGTTTTAATCATAAAGGATAGCATTTGGAGTTCTTGGTGCCATTTATTTAACCTTTTGCATTTTGAAAAAGTAGGGTGGAAAATTACGCATACAACAAAATGAAAATAGTAATTGTTATTGACTAAAAATAAATTTTAACTTCATATCTTTGGTATTAGAGTATTTTGTTCCCGTGAATTTTGAAAAGAAAGCACAATAAAAACTAATTTATAATCACAAAAATATCAAATTTGGCTAATGAAATTTGCCATATCAGTTAAATAATCACGCATGAACAATAGTATGAATGTCACGTGTATCTATACAGGGGCGATGTCTGTATCATTTAAACGTGTTATTAGAAAAGTATTTTATTACAACTTACTTGTTTTACAAAGCAAAATTTAAATGTGTGTTTTGTCTGAAAAAAAAATTGTTATTTCAAATGCTTTTCAAAGGCGATTAGGTATATCAATTTCATATGTGAACACTGTAACTTGCAATATTAATGCAAATATATATTTCCAACGTTTGTTTCCTATTACGTTGTTCAATTATTTTAAGGGTTTTACGTGCTCTTTTATATCAAATTGAATATTTATTGAATTTACAATAGGATACAAAGACGATCCTACTATTTCTCAGATATAAAGCACCGTACAATGCTTATGTATATCTATTTTCGTCGATGACTCGAATCAAAATAGGTAAACAGAAACAAGCAAAGAGCGGAAATACAAGAAAAATTTGCTTAGCTATACTCTTCACATTTCTGGACAAGTAATATCATTAGCAGCTCATGTCAAACTATTGAGCTTAAATCTTATAATTGTACGTCATCTTTTGATTTTATTGAATATGAATATTTTTGTTTAACATGGAAATGCACTTTGTGTTAACACATAAGTCTGAACTAAAGGTAACGTGTTTTCTGTAAAGCAAACCTCCTTAATTGTGTAACGCCTCTTGAAAGTAGAATATTTAATTGGCTATATCTAAACCTCATTTGAACGTTTTTACAGACGTATAACTGTTTGATAGATTCAACAGACTGTTAGGCTAAGAGGTATTTCAGTTTGCTTATACTGTGAAACTACGTAGTCAACATAACATATCAACACCATTTTCAAACAACTTTGAAATAGAGTAAAAAAAAATCCTTAAATAACGGCAAAAAGGGCAAAATTAGATGTGTTGCCGGTTCGATTTGACTGAACATGTTCATGAGCGGTAATTGTAATTACATGTTGCCGTGCATGCCCCGTTTTTGTTTCGTAAAATTGTAACAGCGATATATTAACAATATTATTTAAATCTCGTAAATCCATTGAAAGCTACGTAAAAAGCCAAAACAATTGATAAATAATCTTTTCCGATTAAATAAGTGTTTATGTTTGGAATACCACTTGTTAGGTCCCCAAAGTATAAGATCATCCGCCCAAACTATGATCCTTATTTACTTTGGTAAATATTATTGCATTGCTGGACATTTTCTAATGGATTTTTCGGTTCGTAAAGCAAATGTATTGTATTTCATGATCATAACATTAAATTAATATTTTCATTTTATAGTAACTTTCGTTTTGTATTGTGTCAGCTTTAAACGTAAATTAAAATAAGAGGGAGACACGCCTTTATAATATCTTTTTTTATTGGCGATTGCATTTAATGGATCGTATCAAAACTATTTACTGTGTTATTGATTAGTTGCCTCAGCTTTGTTAATCCTTATTTAACGGGAAAACGTTATGTTATATGTTTATCACGCAATTCATGTAACTTAAAAGTTCCGAGCGGGTAAATCTCTTTGTGCCAAGGACAACACAAAAGTGTAAAAATAGGTATGCTAGAATTTTTGGTGCACTAGGAGAATTTTCTAGATTTCCATCATGACAAGAATATTACGACAATAAATTGAGTGGTGATTCTAATTCAATTGTAATATTTAGTCACATTCAGAGAGACTAAATTTTGAAAATAATTTG
Source organism: Ruditapes philippinarum (assembly GCF_026571515.1). Taxonomy (NCBI): domain Eukaryota; kingdom Metazoa; phylum Mollusca; class Bivalvia; order Venerida; family Veneridae; genus Ruditapes; species Ruditapes philippinarum. Next base: position 45,128 of record NW_026852344.1, on the reverse strand, counting down.
TAAGTGCAGAATTTTGGCATTCTATTATTAACATATTAATTAACTTCTTGATAGAATTGGCAACAACTACAAAAAAATAGCATTAGTAGAAAATGAGTCTTGTGAGTATTTTCTTTTTAATTCTTTATAAAAACATTTGGTATCAGATATATGTATTTTATCACTGGTATAAGAATGTTTAGTGTAATGATAGTATGGGGCAAATTTAACCAATTTCACGCACATGAATAAATAAATTTACAACTTATTTTAAATACTTCTAAATAATTGATTGTCGATAAGAAACTGTGATATAGAACACAAGTCATCTATGTGAACATCTGGTGTTGATCCAAAGTTAAATCTGGTACTTCGGCTAACATATATTCAGCGTATCAAAAGCATTGACAGATAATTTTTTTTATTTCAGTTTCAGTAGAATAAAAAAGTATCTTAATATGTTGTGTTTAGACTATTCATTGTCCGTTTGATAAGGATCTTTGCCTGACTAGTTTGATTTATGAATATTATTTTGAAATTTTAGCCACATTCAGAGAGAGTTTTCGAAACATAATTTGGTTATAGACTTAATAGATTACATAACATGTTCCTTAACAATATGGGGTATGCTTTATACTGCGAATTCAAGCTGTGTACTCGTTATTATTTCACTGCATTCTACAGTTCAATGTTAAAGTATCATTTTGTTTCTTGTATTTCCTTTCCTAAATATAGACTTATAAATACATTAATGTCACGTCGGGTTCTTTGGACTTTATGTGCAAAAGTTCTTGATACATATAAGAGATGTGTCTCATACTTGGCTATAAGATGAACTCGAGATAAATAACAATAAGATAGTAAATTGGTTGTTCCCGCCAGTCCTTGCTTTGATTGAATTTAAACAAAGGCAGCACGTTTTCAAAGTCTTTGTCAGATATGCAATTCGTTGATATAGTGACAAAATAACGTATTGAGAGAACTGAGTGAAGCTTTTCTCTTTTGATGTATAATGTGTAAAATGTTTTAAGCAGACCTAAATGCTAGAAGAACTGTATTTGTTACACTAGAAATGTTTGGAGCTGGACATGCTAGTGATTTGCATCATGGGGTAAAAAAATTAAGTGAAATAAGAATTTCTAAAGAAAGCCCAACGCGGCAAAATTGAAAATGTTGCAGGCTCGGTTTGATTTAGCCTGTTCATGGACGGTACTGTCAAGTGCAAACTACCGTCCACGCCCCCTAGCACCGGCTTAAGCAGAATTCAACATTTATCATAAACTGGTAAAATTTAGAATTTTGAAACATCCGCAGATGTGTTCATATGGCGGTTATCATGGAACCTTCAATGTGACACGTTAGTGCTATTCCATGAAAACCGGCATATGATCCACAAGTAAAAAAAATGCTAGTGCCCTAAACGAGAAAACAATGGGCGGAACTAAATAAAATGGAATTTTGAAAGGGGATCTGAGGTTATGAAGCCTGCATATCACAGATATAACGTCAAAAGACAAATTTAAAAAGCAGGCCTCATAACCTAAGGGTGATTCAACAGTATTCAAGTGAGAAATACTGGAACCACACAACAAGAAAGATCCGAATAGCTTGAACTAAAATACCACAAGCACAACAATAATGTCGTGCTGGACGATCTTTAAGAATCGGAAAAATGAATGTACGGGGCGACTTGTTACAGCCTCCACACGGCACAAACAACGCTGATGACTTTCAAATTTCAATCCCAACTTTCCGTTAGGGGAGGTAGTGTTAAACTGGCGAATAACGTAATCTATAATATTCAGCACGTCGGTGCATTTTATATGATATTTCATGCCTGAGTCAATATCACAGTTTGAAGATATATAACATATCAATTTAAGTTGGGCATAAAACACTATATAACATGAATGTTTGAACGAATGGTCGCAGCTACAATACACAGAAAAGCGATTCTTACTTGTAATAACCAATTTAAGCAAATTAGACAAGTGTGGGTTATAAAGAGAAAATGAAGCAATTTGAAAGCAAATATCCTGTAAAGACCGTAATAAAACTAATAGCAGTTTACCATATATAGCAACTCTGTTTTTGATTGAATACTAAATTCTTTAGTTTGTCATATAGGAAACGTGTTTATTCGAAGGCAGATCTTTCAGGCAACAGCTTTATCATAAAGTAAAATAATCACTTTTAGCATAATACGAAACATTTCGTAATGTTATAATATCATCATATATACCCTAATCATATAGCATGGATCAGACTTGAACGAATTTAGTAAACCTGAGATATCGCATATACAATCTTTTGTATTTTGTATTTTGACGAATACATCTGAATATTTTGTGACAAAATATTACAAAATGATACGATATAAATTTCATCGGCATGCTCACATTGTGTCTCGGTTGACACTACATTTCTGGGGTACACCCTTGGGTGAGAACTCTAAATTCTGGCAAATGGGGGTGGTCACACTTTTGTCTATCCTGTTTTTACTATAATAATAAAAGCTTTACGATGAGTTTCTTAAAACATTAAACATATTCGACTGACAAATTTTGAAATAACTTTTAAGTACACAAAACTGGCATTTTATAATTAACATATTAATAAAGTTCTTGATAGCATTGGCAACAAAACAAAATAATATCATTATTAGAAGGCCAATCAGTCTTCTTTCTGTATTTTTATGAAAACATTTAATTTCAGATATATGAATTGTTTCAATGTTATAAGAATGTTTAGTGCAATGATAGTATGGAGCAAAGTAAGCCAATTTCACGCACTTGAATAAATGAATTTTCAACGTTTTTTTAATACTTCTAAATAATTGATTTTTCATAACAAACAGTGATAAATCTTATCTAGAATACAAGTCATTACGTGTGAACATCTGATGTAGATCCAAAGTTTAATCTGGTACTTCGGCTAGCATGTTAAAACATTGACAGATAATTTTGGCATTTCAGTTTCATTAAAATAAAAAAGTATCTTAATATGTTGCGTTTAGTCTATTTCATTGCACATTTGATAAAGGACTATGCCTGACTACTTTTGTTTACTGATATATTTTCTGATTTTATAAATGTGGAATTCCTCCATTTCATTAAGTTTCGAAATTAAATTCAAGTTCACATAATGATAGACTAAACACCTGTCGATCAAATTGGGCTTTTGACATCATTGTAACATTATTTATAGCATTCACATGTTGCAAGCTGTTAACGAGTTTGCACCCTAAAGTATTTTGCGCAAATGCAATAATGCCATCTTGGAAAAAATGTATTTTGTTGTAACTGCCTTGTTTAAGTTTATTTGAAAACAATGTTTACAACGAAACTTATTTAAATAATATCACCACATCTTCTAGGAAGACACGCACCACGCACTGAATGTCAAAGGATATTTTATATTATTTACACTTGAATAACTGTATGTATGCGATTATGTGATTCATATCACATTAACACAGACGTAATTTATCACTTAGTCAGTGAGTGGTATACGATTTCTCTATTTGAAATTAAATTAAATGGTTCAAGTTTATTTTTAAAAACGTTGGCACTAAACTATTATTGGTTTTGCTTAAGAATCATATTTTATAGATCATTGAGAAATTACGTCAATAATTCAAGTTAATCTGAATCTAGCAAATTATGTTAGCTACCCTGACTCACATACAAATCAAAACATACGCACGCTGACATGCTATAGTGATGGTGGCTTCCAAGGATAATCGTAGAATTGACATTATAGAACTGTAGGTTTGCAACGTCGCTTTTAATTTAACGTTTATATGAATTTTAATCACTTCTGCTATCAGTTATTAGAGATTTTAAATCTATGTAGAATGTGTGCTGTACATTGAATTCTTTATACATTTTTTGACAGGTTATATGACCGTCAACAATACAATTTAACAACCGTTAATATAGGACCATATGACCTGTCAAAACTTTTTATGGCAAATTATGTAAATATATTGAAAACAATGCAATAAAATGAATAAAAATGGGGAAAAAAATAATATCTAGTTGACAAAAAAAATCATATTTGCTTTCAGGCTAATTAGCTTATTTAGTTATTGTTTTTATAATACAACGGCAATAAAGCGGTTTATATTAACCAGGCGTAGCAGACGATTTAATTGTCAAAATGATATGATGCTGTATATGCTTGAAACTTGCTTCTAATTCTAAACGCATGTACACAAGCACTAAATTGCCACAATTATTTGTATGCGACAATAGTCTGCAACGATCCGACATTTCTATGTTCGTCAACCACATCATATATGATAAAGGTCATTATTCAGTCATTACAATTCTAAGAAATATTTTTCATTAAAATCTAGAATCTGATGTATTATTTACTTTGAATAAAATGCAGACACAACACAGTTTCAATTTCGTAACATGATTCATTTTATTTCATTTCTTATGTCGACAAATTTTAAATTATAGGTCAAACAAAATGTGTAAACATTTGTCCATCGTCCGTCCATAAGTAGCACACACTTTGCATTGAAAGAAAACAGTATTTTTGTTTATAAGATCAATAAGCAATGACATACAATTCAATATGCCGATTCTGATAATACTCAGGTTGTCGATAAATTAATTAAACTTTTAAAGTGCAAAACAGTCGTATACAACCAGCAATAACGTGTAATTTGTATCTTCAGTCGTATACCACCAGCAATAACCTGTAATTTGTATCTTCAGTCGTATACAACCAGCAATAACCTGTAATTTGTATCTTAAGTGAATAGAAGAACACCTTTTCTAGGGGAGAGATAAAGTCATTTTAAAAAGACTCCACCAATTGCATGCACAGCAACATTTGTCGCCATGTGAAAAGAAATTTTTTTTTGACATTTTCAATTTTGCCGCGTTAGGCTTTCTTTAGGGATTATGTTTTTCTCTTTTTCATTTCCTTTTCGAAGAAATTTCGATTTAAAAAAACATGGTTAACTTAAAAAAACACAACACGTTCGAATTTGTTTTTATCGATTCCTTTTAAAGCGCCCCTTCATTGAGATAATGAGACAGATAACATTTTTAGCGGTAAGAGAAAATGGACCATATTTCTGCTGACACAAAAAATCAAACATAGTAATTCTTGTAAAAATGAGAAGTTACAGAAGTTTTAGAAATATATTTACAGCTTGAACGTTAGGCAGCGCACTGGACTTTGATTAGTGCTTGGTAGTAAGAAATGGGCGATCTGATGTAACAAGGTTTTTCATATCTCTGCCTTATAACCTTATAACCTGAGCATTTGTGTTCAATCTAAGTACAAAGCGAGTTGATATTAAATAAGGTATACATAGATCTTTTATTTACGATATCAATTAAATACGGTGGCACAGAACTGACAAGTATGTTTTTTTTTTATTTTATGTCGTGCACACGAGATACTATATAAGGCATTATGCTATTTTGTTAAATAAGAGCATTTATGTTCATGTATGTTAAGTGTTTTCTGATTGATTAATTATTTCGTGCGCACGACATAGTAAATCGTGCTCACAACATACTATCTCGTGCTCAGAATATAGTAATTTGTGCGCACGACTTAATTAAAAACATACACATGTCACCTCCGTGCCACCGTAGTAAAAATATAAATTCTGACATCAAACACATCGGTGACATGTGTCTTTCTCAATCACATTATAAAAAACGAGTACTTAACGTATTGAAAATATAACTTAAATGTACTACTAAACTTTTCAGACTTATGGTTAGTGAAAAACCATTTAAGTATCGAGATACATATCTGATAATAAACCTTAACGCAATACTCATGTAACATTTATGTATTTTTGACATTTTTGTAAGTAATTGTTTGTTTGTTTGTTTGTTTCATTTTACGCCTTTTCCCAACAGTGTTTCAGTCATATCGGCGGGTAGTTACCTAACCATCGTTCCTGGAGAGTTATACCAGTACTAGAATACCTTCCTCCGCGCTAAACTACCAAAGCTTCTCCCGGAGATCGAACCCACGCCAGAGAGGTAACTGGATTAGAAGTCATCGACACTAACCCCTCGACCACGGAGGCGGTTTTGTAAGTAATCGAGTTGTAACTAAACACGTTAATGCTGAAGATACTGAGTTATTTTGTGTATGGTTAATATCTCCGATTCTAATAGACTTGAAAATCTGACCCAAACACATGTGTTCGGAGCGTTGATTTGTTACTTCGCAAAAAAGAAAAAAAAGACAATAATACATATAAATTTAAGTGTATAAACCTATCTATCTGATGCAAAGAATATTGTGCCAAACAGCACGTGCAAAACAATCAAATCATGTACGCTTTTTTGATGTCGCAAACGAGTTAAGTTTTACATTATTTCACTTTTAATAATTTGTATATCGCTTGAAAAATTATAGAGTGAAATAAATTAAACAAACAAAGTTTTATCAACGTTTTCAAATTCGTTAGATTCAAAATGTTTCTACACACGGAAGACTTAACGACAGTTTTTTCAACCCACTGGAACAGCCTTTAAAGAATGTTTCTATTAGAAACTCTCAGGCGAAAACAAATTTAACCACCAAACATAATATCAAACTTTATAAATGTTGAATTCTGCTTAAGCCGGTGCTAGGGGGCGTGGACGGTAAATTGCACTTTCCAGTACCGTCCATGAACAGGCTCAATCAAACCGAGCCTGCAACATTTTCAACTTTGTCGTGTTGGGCTTTCTTTAGGGATTCTGTATTTGTCTATTTTATGGTCACATCCGTGTTATTTGTGCCGTGTGGCGGCTGTAAAAAGTCTCCCCGTACATTTAATCAATGATGTTATATTTTCGATCCTTAAGGATTGTTCAGCACGACATTATTGTTGTGCTTGTGGTATTTTTAGTTTCAACTTTTCGGCATTTTCTAGTTGGGTGGTTCCAATATTCCTACTTGAATAATGTTGAATCACCCTTAGGATATGTTGCCTGCTTTTTAAATTTGTCTTTTGACGTCTTATCTGTGATATGCAGGCTTCATAACCTCTGATCCCCTTTCAAAATTCCATTTTATTTAGTTCCGCCCATTGTTTTCTCGTTTAGGGCACACGCTTTTTATTACTTGGGGACCATACGCCGCTTTTCATGGAATGGCACGGTAGTGTCACATTGAAGGTTCCATGATAACCGCCGTATGAACACATCTGCGGATGTTTCTAAATTCAAAATTTTACCATTTCATGTTTAAATGTTGAATTCTGCTTAAGCCGGTGCTAGGGGGCGTGGACGGTAAATTGCACTTTCCAGTACCGTCCATGAACAGGCTCAATCAAACCGAGCCTGCAACATTTTCAACTTTGTCGTGTTGGGCTTTCTTTAGGGATTCTGTATTTGTCTATTTTATAATAATAATTATATTTTTTTCTTGACGTGTTAGAATGGAAATATATATTAATTCATCGTGCATTATTGTACAATGCACGATTATCGTCCAAATGCTTTGTAATCAATCACTCAGGCCTACGGCCTACGTGATTATATTACTACGCATTTGAACTCAAACCGTGCATTATTCTACAACAATGCACTCAGAATTGATATCTATTTCCTAAACAAAGACATTCTAGGTTACAACTTTATAACTTTTATAAAATTCTGGAAACAAAGTGATCCCTCGGAAGCATTAATCACAACAAAATAACATAAGAATTGCAGACTCGGTTTGATTGAGTCTGTACACGAGGGATAATGAATAAGTGCAACATCCCTCACGCCCCCTAGCACCGGCTTGAGCGGTACTCAATTCTCAACACTTTATAGTGTCGGCATCAATGATCCCGAAGGACCAGAAAATATAACAACACTGAAGTGAAGTACGGGGCAACTTTTTACGGCTGCCACACGGCACTTGACACCTGCTGTTGTGAAGTACAAAATTCTGGAAACAAAGTGATCCCTCGGAAGCATTAATCACAACAAAATAACATAAGAATTGCAGACTCGGTTTGATTGAGTCTGTACACGAGGGATAATGAATAAGTGCAACATCCCTCACGCCCCCCTAGCACCGGCTTGAGCGGTACTCAATTCTCAACACTTTATAGTGTCGGCATCAATGATCCCGAAGGACCAGAAAATATAACAACACTGAAGTGAAGTACGGGGCAACTTTTTACGGCTGCCACACGGCACTTGACACCTGCTGTTGTGAAGTACAAAATTCTGGAAACAAAGTGATCCCTCGGAAGCATTAATCACAACAAAATAACATAAGAATTGCAGACTCGGTTTGATTGAGTCTGTACACGAGGGATAATGAATAAGTGCAACATCCCTCACGCCCCCTAGCACCGGCTTGAGCGGTACTCAATTCTCAACACTTTATAGTGTCGGCATCAATGATCCCGAAGGACCAGAAAATATAACAACACTGATAACTTTGGGATAAAGGAAAAAATGTAATTTTACTGTTGATAAATTTTATAAAAATATTTCATAAAATATATATTTATGCCCTTTAAGTAAATGTATGTATCTCGGCGCTCATTTTTTAGTACTTATCTTAAATGCGTTCAGTCGGGTAATTTTATGTTGCTTTCCAAATAAAAATATTCAGTATAGATATGTATCTTACAAGATCAAACCAAATTTAATTTTAGCACCGTGATCTTATAAATATCTAACTTGTTTGTTTGTTTTGTAAAAGTAATTGAAAAATAGTTTTCAAATACATTTCCAATATTTACAATTGTATATAATGAGAGTTATCAGGTAAGGAATAATAATACAAACAATTAAAGATACTTAAGAGACTGTGTCCTTATATTTGCTTAAATAAAGGACAGCTTTTAGTTTCCCCTTTACTTTTAAGCTAATGCGATGCACTTCTTTGAATTGTTCGCATAAATACTTTTATTGATTACGTGTTTATTTTTTGCTACTGAGGCATTAACTTCAGTGACATAAAGATATAAATTATTGATTGTAAGGAAAATTAAATATGAATCAAATTGATAAGTGCCAGGTATCCCTCCCCTGTAGCATCGGTTTTATTCAACATTAATTCATGAAATTGTAATAAATTGAATTTTGTGGTTCATACGGCGATGATCATGGCACATAAAATTCAACACGGCCATAGCAGTGTGTGGTATCGGAACAAAAAATGGCACTGTCTTTTGATGACAATTTTTCAGCCAGCTTAATGAGGATTGTCCATTGCACTGTTGACTGAGATAACTCCTTTAAGAGCATATTGGAATGATGCACCACACCAAAAGCTGTAATGTTGCAATCTGATATTCGCAGTGTCAGTTTGAAGACAAACAAGTATAGACAATGCTGAACGCATGGTTAATTCGATTTGGTAATTACTTTACTACTGCTTGAACTCGTTTACAAACGCGACATCTAACATTTGTCTTATTAAGCTGTTTGAATGTGTTGCATTTTATAACTCACATGACCTAATAAGTTGAAACGTAAGACAGAAGTTTAAAGTCATTAAATTCAAAGTTAAAACGTTCTTGATTTAGAATCTATTACATCTACATAATGACATCTGAGAAATCAATCAAACTGTTAATTCAATCAAATAGTTAAAATAAAGCATTATCGTTATAGTTGTTAACAGAAAACAGGCAATCAAGGAAATGTTACTTGCTGGAAGTATTAAATAATCAGTTGTTCCTACTGCATCCTTAATGTAAGTATTGGTGTTTCATGATATAAACTCGTATATGATTATGCTGATTTCTTCATTTCATGCTTAACAAAGTTGAACAATTATCTTTATAAGTAAATTATAATCAACTTACTGCTGTTAATACTTATTATTTAATATTCAAATGTCTTTTGATATAGTTAAATTTCCTTAAACAACAGTAGCTGGCATTTGTATACTAAACAGGTGTAGACAATGGTACATTTTAATGATATGTAAATGTATGAGTATGAAGCTGATATAAATATTGATCATTTATTCAGTCGTATCTGTTTAATTTTAAACAGTTTCTGTGCTTAAAACGAGCAAAGTTCAATTAAAATTTAGGCCCGACGTCAATATTCGTTTGGCCGCATTACAAAAGTGTAATCATTCATTTGCTTTTATTGTTTGAAAAACAGAAAGTGAAGAAATATTGACTTCTTTATATATGACTTCTTGCTTTATTGGAATATATAACGTAAAGTTACTTTAATATTAAACACGATGAAAGTAGATTATTGTAAATGAGACTATAAAGTGTTTTTATACGTCTGCATTAATGATTTTAAAACATAAAAGAAACTTTAACTTGAAGAAAAGATTTAATAGCATTACATTTTTTATACATTAAAGGCCAAATATTTTACAGTGTGTTGTCATAGCTAAAAGGAAGGCTTATTCATAGTTGATTATCTGATTTCGCTTTGGGAAAAATTTGAGTGATATATTTGTGTGTGGACAACACTATAAATAGATTAATGGACGTTCAATCTACTTGATATTTCAAGTCGATTAAAGGAAAACAAATGATTTATAAGTCAAATAAACATACAGAAAAGATTAAACAAAACATGTCAGTGTCATTTCACTTATCCCTTAGGAAACTAACAGAAATGCCTTGCATCTTTGAAATACAAAGCTATTTATAGCATTAATGTGGAAGAAATCTACCTCAAAAACATTTGCACATGAAAAGTCTAAAGAACCCGAATGTATATGTAGGAATGCGAGAAACAAAATAAACTTTGAACAGTAGAACGCTGTGATATATTGAAGAGAGTACACTGCTCAAATTTACAGTATAAAGAATATCCCTTATTGTTTAAAAAATATATATTTTTAAATCTATTTTGTCTATAACCAATATATATTTCGGAAATGCAAAATGATACTTAATATTACATTTGAATAAGAAACGTCACTCAGCACATTGTAGTAAAATTCTTATCATGCTCCTTGTAGATATCCAGCAAATGATCATTAAGCACCAATAATTCTCGCATGTCCATGTTATCTACATTTTCTGTTGTCCTTGACACAGAGAATTCTTACCATTCGACATCTTGAAGTTACATAAATTGCGTAATATACATACATGTATTAGTAAACGGTTTCCCGTTAAATTAGGATAAACAAAGTAGAGACAACTAAATAACAACCTTGTAAATATTTTTCATACGATCCATTAAATTCAGTGTGAATAAAAGTTTTATTAAGACTTAATTCCCTCTTATTTTTAGTCTACGTTTAAAGCAGACATAATAACAAAACGATGGGTTCTGTAAAATTTGAATATTAATTTACTGTTATGATCATTAAATACAATACATTCGCTTAATGTAAAAACACAGAACGGAAATAAATTAGATGTTCAGCAACGCAATGATACCTTTACCAGTGTAAATAAGGATCATGTTCTTGGGCGGGTGATCTAACACGCTTTTGGAAACTAACAAATGATTTAACATACATAAACACTTCGTTAATATGAAGCGACTGTATTTTTCAAATACCTTGATTTGTTATGTGTCTTTCAAGAGATAAAGAAACGTTAATTAAATGGTTTATATATTACTGATATAATTTTAAGAAACACTAAACGAGGCTTGGAGATAGCACGTTATTCCCACTACCGTCTATGAACAGAATCCCTCAAATCGAGCCAGCAACATATCTAATTTTGACCTTCCAGACGTAATTTAAGGATTCTGTCTTTCTCTTTTTTAGAGTTGCCTATGAAAAATGGTGAAAACATGCTTTATTGACTACGAGGTTTATTGTCCCCTTCCCCTTTGTGGGCCTATTTTTATTTTCTTTGAATTCCTAGTCGGTTGCAAATTAATTATCATTTAATGATTAACCTGTCCGTGCTCTGTCTTTGCCCTGTCCTGTTTTTGTTTGGGGCCCCCCTGGGCTCCTTGCCATTGGTTCTTGTTGCTGGGTCATGTGGGGGTTGCGTTCATTGAACGCCGCCTTTCCTTGTTGATCTTGTTTATCATATTTTACAGTATAAGCATACTGAAGTACCGTCCGGTCTTAAAGTCTGTTGAATCCATCAAACAAATTTATGTTTGTAATTACGTTGAAATAAGGTTTAGATACGTCCAATTAAATATATTACTTTCTGGAGGCGTTACACATTTAACGAGATAATCTCTACTGAAAAGTTGTCTACCAAAAAGAAATGACACCTTAAACTTTTAAAATGATTGGACAACGGTATAGGAAACTAAGCTTTAATATGGGGAATATATATTTACAATAACAATGCAAATCACAGTGTTCAAAAATCAAATTGATCAACATAGTCTTTTTTGAATAGCATTTGAAATATTAAAATGTTTGTCAGAATGATAAACAATACACACATTTAAATTCTCCTTTGTAATAAAATTGTAATAAAATCTTAAAATTCGCAACATCACGTTTAAATAAAACAGACATAGGCTCTGTATAGATACACATGACATTCATTTTATTGTTTACCCAGTGCGTTCATTTCAGTAACTATTTTACTACAATGACAAAATAATCATTAGCCAAATATGATATTTATATGATATATAAATTGGCATTTTTGGCCTTTCAGAACATAATACACAGGGAAAATACTTAAATATCTCAAATTTATTTTTGGAAATACAACATACAATTTTCATTTTGTGGTAGGTATAACTTTCCACTCTACTTTTTCAAAATGCAAAGGTTAAATAAATGGCATCAAGAAATGCAAATGCTATCCTTAATGATTTAAACATGACATAAATGTCTTAAAATGTCAAGCCAGAAACCACTATTCGTCTTCATTAAGGCTAATGGATAGAGGAGATGTTTTATTTGCGGAACGTCAGTTCATCACTGCATTTGGTGCAAATTGTGACAGTTCATTGTTGGATGTGTGCAGATTGATGTCGTATTAAAACATCAATAAGGAAATAATAGTTTTTTACCATGGAACACTGATAACATGCTGTGGAAAAACAAAAATAACAGGGAACGCGGATCTTTTATGTCATATGGTGCCAAGAGATATAAGAATATCTCTATTTACATAAAACCCGTGAAGGGAAAACAAGACGTTGGTGACAACTTTTCGCTAGCTTGCGTCAGTTCAAGAGTATTCAATTTGTCTTTGTTGATTAAACGACTTTTTATGTTTTAACTTTAATTTTTACAGACTTTTAATATATAAGTTTATTGTTTTCTAAATTGGTTCTGAAATATGATTTTAACAGACATTCCATAACGTTGTAGTTTATTGGAAATATTTAATGAATATTGTATTTAGAATTACATTTATCAAGCCTTTCATATCTGATTCAAGCAGAATTTATAAACAATACGATGTCCTTTCTACGTAGGGAGGTTGTAAGATAAAATCACATTCATATTACTCATAAAAATGTTACCGTCACAAGAACTGTCAAATTCTTTTTTGTATTCGTTTTTTATGTACATGTAAGTCAATCTTTTTACATTTTTTTAACCTTAATCCATAAATATAAACAAGACACTAAAGAATTTTACATACTGTTTTAATGATGAAAAAATATTTAATGAGAAATAAACAAAAAATACATAATCAGTACATACAAACATGGAATGATAATGTGTCATGGTCTACAGGCAATATCAATTATAAACTGATGAAAAAAAATTTTGGAATCAATAAATACCTTCAAGTAAATACTTACCAAATTATTTTGTAAAATATTAACATCCGTTAGAACAAGGAATCATATACTACCTATTGAAATACTAAGATAGAGTGGCATCCCTTTAAATGACAGTAGGTAATGTAGTTTGTGCAATGACAATGATATTGGTAACGAATATCACTATGTTCTTAAATGTAATACCCTTTTTGAACAATATTATACAATTATTGACTAGTGAGCCATTGAATATGATGTGATATTCACCGGCAGATGACATATTGACCGAGGCGATAGCCGAGGTCAATATGACTTTCTGCCGGTGAATATCACATCATATTCAATGGCTCACTAGTCAATAATTGTTTTATTATATGAATAGGCTAAGAAATAAAAAAAATCACAAAAAGTACAACCTTATATACATGTACAAATTTTGCCTCGTTGAAGCGCGGGAAAAAAGACGCACGTGTTAGGCGTGCAACGACTTCGCGAACGCTGCGCATACAAAAGTAATTCAAGTTTATACTCAACATTGCGGTGTAGCCTTTAAGTAAAATGGTAATGTATTGACAAAAAGCAACAATTATTTTTCAAATAATACGCGTATTTAACAGTCTACGGTGTATGATCATTGAATATGAGTCTCAATCTATTTTTAGACTGGGAAAATCCAATTCAGCCAGTGAATATGATACTACACCCAGTTAATATGATTTTATAAAAAGTTCTGTTGACTACTGTTTGGACCAATGAGATTGCAGATATATTTAGATCATATAATAAAAAAAATATATGAAGCCATACTTATATAAAAATCCAAACACAGTAAAATTGTAAGAGCTTTTATATAATGAAAACAAAAATGATCTTATCAAATTAGTAAGTTGTTTGAAAAAAATTACCAATGCTAATAAGAATAATTCAATATTAAGAAAATAGTTGGTTACTTTTATGGAACATATAAAACAGAAATATCAAGTCTAAATTTTCATATCTGATGTATTCGAACAAATATCAATACCGAATTTTGTTAGTGAAACAATTTAAATTATTTATAACGAATATTGTATTTTTGTTTGCAAGGAAAATTTTATTGTTTTATGGTCCATGTATGTTTCATTGTTATTGGTAAAAATATTTCCTTTGTAATTTATTTTTCAATGGAATAGGAATTAGGGGAAAAATATCTACATCATTATACAAACTGATACCTGCATTAACATTGAAAAATATTTACAAAACAATTTCTTATGTCTAACATTTTTATTCATTTAAATTATGGATTCACTTCATTATTTTGTGTATATATAATATTATGTACTTACTTTATAATAAGAGTCTGTTCAAACTCCCAAATAAAAATCAAAGTAATTCTAGTAACTGACAACAAATAAAAAAGCCGTAGAGTCAGGTATACTTATTGAATATCTAAGTACAATAATTAATACCTCACTCTGAATTGATCACTGTGGTCTAAGATTAAAAATATATATAATTGTTGTTAATTTATTTCACATAAAAAACACGTTAATTAATCACATTATAGCATTTACAAGCTACCAAAGAAAACACACACAAAAAAAACACATCAAACTATATAAATCAATTCTAAAAACAAATCTAGCATTTTGGTTACCGCGAATGCTCTGAAAGTCACGTAGTCAAACATTCAGACTGGAATGTCAGTGTTATCAAATACTTCAAAACATTATATTAAACAACATTATTTTATGTCGGCTTTAACAAAAATACAATGCCACTTAAACCGACAGACAATAAAGCAATTATTGACTCAATTACTCTGTAAAGAAATGATTAAAACCTATTCCAGGTGATATTATAGTATGTTCAAGACAAAAGTTTCATAGTAATTATAACCGTCAGGGAATATATATTTGAAGTAAACACGATTTCAGTACTTTGAGAAATTTATTAAAATATTCTTGTTTATATAAAATTAAGTTAAACATCAGTACTATATTACGAGCCAAGGGAGATTGTTTGAGGTATAACAATATGAAAAGTAACTGCAATAACGAAAAGTTTACTTTTTCTTCCATATATTTAGACGAAATCATAAAGTATTTTTTAATTTCCGACTATATAAGTTCAAATTTTATTAAAACGTTTTCCTGGCAATATGAGTTCACGCTTCCATATATTAAATATAATATTCGTGCTTTAGTTATCTCATACAAGATTCTATTGGATGTAAGCTATATCCTTGACATTTAGCATTACAAATGTATGATGTATAATTAACTTACAGATGTTAATTAATAATGACCGTTACAGTTTAAGCTTAAGAGTAATTTTATCACTATTATTTTTATTCTTTATCTTTACCTTACCATTCTTATTCTCCTTCTTAATATTATGATTATTATTATGATTATTTTACCAAATGTGTTAACATAAAAAATAATTTGTGTTCTCATTTTTTGTTTATTTTAGTGATAACATGTAGCTATTGAATTAAGTGAATACAATACAATATTCTTTATCGGTAGGTCAGGTTACAGACTTGGTTACAATGGTATGTATATTTGTTTCTTATTCTGTAATTGTTTAAAAAATTAAAAATTATCTAAATATTAAGAATAGTTCTAGTTAAGTAATCAATATAATATATATTTTAACAAGCAAATGACTTATTATTTTATTATGTGCGATGTGTTGAATTACAGGAATTTGAATATAAGCGTTATTGTTATGTTCCAAGATGTATAATGTATCTTACTAAATATGTAAAATACTTGGCACTAGTATTTCAATTTAATTACCGTGTTTTGGAAGCATTAAATATTATAAATGTTTTGAATACATTTATCTGTTTGAAAAATATAACGATGGTTTTTATTCCCGTGATCTTGAAACGAAAATTCTTAAGAATGGCCAGGTGTAAATGAAATGAATTTTCTTCATCAACAATGTTGTATTGCAGTTAAAATAAGACTTAATTTATCTGCACGTTTACAAAATTCAAGATACTATTTTATTATGTACCTCTTTATTGGAAAGTTTGAAATCATTTTTTGATTACAATAGTTTTTCAATGTAAAATTATCAAACAAATTAATATTAGTGTACTGTTATCCATCTTTTAGTAACCAACTCATTCCACACACACAAGTTAATGCCATTATTAGTTTCAGAGGAGGAAAGAAACGTACTTATGCAGTAATAAGAGACTGTACTGGACAATTTATAAGCATTTAAGCATTTTTAATATAAATTATTTAAGAAAAAAAAAAGGTCTTAAATGTTAGAAATTTAAGTCGTCAATAATTTGAAGTTGTTAATCACTTACTTGTAAAATTATGTACATGCAGTAGGCATGATGTAAGTTTCCACATACACGTGTCAGTTTGTAACATACAGTAAAATTATAAGAAATTTATATCTTGTTTCATTTAAGATAATAATATTTCAATGTAGCCAACGCCTTATTAAATGAAACAGCATCAGGTTTAATAATTGGAGGAAGGGTGTCTGTTTAAAATGATATTATAATTGCTTTAAATTTGAATTGAATAAGTTATATGAAGAACGGATATCAAAATGTAAAATGGACAGAGAAATGCAACACCGCAACAAGTTAAGATACAAACATAGGTCAAGCAGACACAGGCAAGATTTAATCTATTTAAAGCATTGAAGACATTTTATTTGTAAAGTATTTGTCTGTGATATTTTATGGACAATTGTTCTGACATATTTCTGTATCAAAGAAAACATCTCGCATAGACCAATTTATTATTTGAATATTTGATTCAAATTGATGCAAACCGTCAGAATATCATGTTTTATAATATCTGCGACAAAAGGGTTCGTTATATAGCATCAGCATACTCATGAAAGTAAAGTATCGTTTCACGGAAACAGATCATGAATAAAATGATTCTTACAATTCAAATTGGATTTATAAATAATTTATATTTAAGTTCAAATCGTTAAGATGTGTCACATCAAAACCACACATACATAAACTTGCATTCGGTTGTCAATACAATGCTCACACCATGACTATAACAAAACTAAACTCTTGAACGTACATTTTAGTAAGGGATCGAAGTTATTTATTCATTTGTCAAATTAGTCTTTCTGGTACGAGATAATAAATAGTCGTATATTTTCTGTTTCATTACGCAAGGAGATTGAGATTTATTTCTAATTTCAAAAAATATCATTTCCTTTAAGTCAGATTTTATGGTTTTTAAACAACTGATGTCACAGTTTATCAAAACGGCCTGAGGAAAGAATGAAAATTCTCAAACTAAAATTTCTTCAGTACAAATGACACATCAAGAAAGGGGGAACAGTGCGTGATACATCAAAGTTTGCAAACCAGCTATCACCTGTAATTTGTATCTTAAATGGATATAGAACACTTTTCTAGGGAAGAGATAGAGTCATCTTGAAAAGACGTCACCAATTGCATGCACAGCAACATTTGTCGCCATGTGCCATGTGAAAAGAAAAAAGTTTCACATTTTCAATTTTGACGCGTTAGGCTTTCTTTAGAGATTATGTTTTTCTCTATTTCATTTCCTTTTTGAAGGAATTTCGATTTAAAAAATCATGGTTAACTTTTAAAAAAGACAACACGTTCGGATTTGTTTTTATCAATTCCTTTTAAAACAAAATGTGCAAGCGCCCCTTCATTGAGATAATGAGACAGATAACATTTTTGGCGGTAAGAGAAAATGAACCATCTTTCTGTTGACAAAAATCAAACATAGTAATTCTTGTAAAAATGAGAAGTTACAGAAGTTTTAGAAATATATTTACAGATTGAACGTAAGGCAGTACATTGGACTATGATCAGTGCTTGGTTGTAAGAAAAGGGCGTAATGTAACAATGTTACTCCGTGTTATTTGACCTTTGTCCGTCATGTTAAATAATCACAGAAGACAATTTTAGTCATTTTAATTGTTTTCTGTTAATGGGACCCGGGTCATTTGAAAACATTAAGAGAAGGTATCACACAGAGAAATGTCCTACATATTGAGGGATATATCTTTTATTAATTTTTCTAATTGATTAATTATATCGTGCGCACGACATAGTAACTCGTGCTCACGACATACTATCTCTTGCTCGGAATATAGTAATTTGTGCGCACGACTTTATTAAAGACATACACATGTCACCTCCGTGCCACGGTAGTAAAAATATAAATTCTGACATCGAAGACATCGATGATATGTGTCTTTCTCAATCACATTATAAAAATACGAGTACTTAACATATTGAAAATATAATTTCACTTAACTTTTCAGTCTTGTTTTTAGTGATAAACCAGTTAAGTATCGAGATACCTGTCTGATAATAAAACTTAACGCAATACTCACTCAACATTCATGTATTTTTGACCTTTTTGTAAGTAATCGAGTTGTTACTAAACACGTTAATGCTGAAGATACTGAGTTATTTTTGTGTATGGTAAATATCTCCGATTCTTATAGACTAGAAATTCTGACCCAAACAAATGTGTTCGGCGCGTTGATTTGTTACTCCGCCAAAAAGAAAAACAATGATATATATAAAGGTATGTATCTCGGTGCTAATATTTTAGTACTTATCTTAAATGCCGTTCAGTCGGGTAATTTCATACAAGAAAAACAGCTCTGTTGTTTTCCAAATATAGATATGCAGTATAGATAGTATCTTACAAGATCAAACTAAATTTAATTTTAGCATCGTGATCTAATAAAAATCTAACTTGTTTTTAGCATAATCGTATTTTGTAAAAGTAATTGTAAGATAGTTTTCATATAAATTTCCAATATTTACTTTTGTATATAATGACGAGTGATCAGGTAATGAATAATTATACAAACCATTAAATATACTTAAGACACTGTGTCCTTATATTTGCTTCAAAAAGGACAGATTTTAGTTTCCCCTTTACTTTTAAGCTAATGCGATGCACTTCTTTGAAGTGTTTGCATAAATACTTTTATTGATTACGTGTTCATTACTGCTACTTAGGCGGCATTAACTTAAGTGACATAAAGATATAAATGATAGTAAGTAAACTGAAATACGGATTAAATTGATAAGTGGAAGCTATTCCACCCCGGTAGCATCGGTTTTAATATAATTCAACATTAATTCATAAAACTGTAATACATTGAATTTTGCAGATGTGGTTCATCAGGCGATGATATTCAACACGTCCATAGCATTCTATGCAAAGCAGCGTGTGGTATGGAAACGAAAGAATGGCACTGTCTTTTGATGAAAATTTGTCAGCCAGGATTTTCCATTGGTGACTGAGATACCTCCTTCAAGAGGCATATTGGAATGTTGCACCACACGTAAAGCTTGAATGTTGCAATCTGATCTTCGCTGTGTTAGTGTGAAGACAAACAAGTGTAGACGATGCGGAACACATGGTTAATTCGATTTAGTAATTACTTTACCACTGCTTGAAATCGTTAACAAACGCGACGTCTTACATTAAATTTTGTCTATTTACGCTGTTTGCTTTTGTTGCATTTATTACTCACATGACCTAATTTGCATATTAGTTGAAACATAAGACAGAAGTTTAAAGTCATTAAATTCAAAGTTTAAACGTTCTTGATTTAGAATTTATTACATGTACTTAATGACATCTGAGAAATCAATCAAACTGTTAATTCAATCAAATAGTTAACAGAATGCATTATCGTTATAGTTGTTATCAGAAAACAGGCAATCAAGGACATGTTACTTGCTGGTAGTATTAAATAATCAGCTGTTCCTACTGCATCCTTAATGTAAGTATTGGTGTTGCATGATATAAACTCGTATATGATTATGCTGATTTCTTCATGCTAAACAAAGTTGAACAATTATTTTTATAAGTAAAATATAATCAACATAGTGCCGTTAATACATATCATTTGATATATCTATGCCTCTTGTTTGTGGTATAGTTAAATTTCCTTAAACAACAGTAGCTGGCATTTGTAAACTAAACAGGTGTAGACAATGGTACATTTTTTTAATGATGTATAAATGTATGAGTATGAAGATTATATAAATATCGTCGCATCTGCTTAAAACAGTTACTGTGTTTAAAAGGAGCAAAGATCAATTAAAACTAAAGGCCGACGTCGATATTCGTTTGGCCGTATTACAAAACTGTTATCATTTGGCTTATGAAACATTTGCTTTTATTGTTTGAAAAACAGAAAGTGAAGCAACATTGACGTCATCTTCTTAATATATGACTTCTTGCTTTATTAGAATATATAACGTAAAGTAACATTAATATTAAACATGATGAAAGAACATTATTGTAAATGAGACAATTAAGTGTTTATTGTAAATGAGACAATAAAGTGTTTTAGACGTTTGCATTAATGAGTTTAGAACATAAAAGAAACTTTAACTTGAAGAAAAGATTTAATAGCATTAAATGTCCTGTACATTGACGGCCACATATTTTACAGTGTGTTGTCATAGCTAAAAGGAAGGCTTATTCATAGTTGATTATCTGATTTCGCTTTGGGAAAAATTCGAGTGATATATTTGTCTGTGGACAACAATATTAATAGATTAATGGAAGTTCCACCTACTTGATATTTCAAGTCGATTAAAGGAAAACAAATGATTAATAAGTCAAATAAACATACAGAAAAGATTAAACAAAAACCTGTCAGTGTCAATTCACTTATCCATTAGGAAACTAAGAATAATGCCTTGCATCTTTGAAATACAAAGCTATTTATAGCATTAATGTGGAAGAAATCTACCTCAAAAACATTTGCACATGAAAGTCTAAAGAACCCGAATGTATATGTAGGAATGCGAGAAACAAAATAAACTTTGAACAGTAGAACGCTGTGATATATTGAAGAGAGTACACTGCTCAAATTTACAGTACAAAGAATATCCAATATTGTTTAAAAAAAAAATTTAAATCTATTTTGTCTATAACCAATATATATTTCGGAAATGCAAAATGAGACTTAATATTACATTTGAATAAGAAACGTCACTCAGCACATTGTCGTAAAATTCTTTTCATGCTCCTTGTAGATATCCAGCAAATGATCATTAAGCACCGAAAATTCTTGCATGTCCATGTTATCTACATTTTTTGTTGTCCTTGACACAGAAAATTCTTACCATTCGACATCTTGAAGTTACATAAATTGCGTAATATACATACATGTATAAGAAAACGGTTTCCCGTTAAATTAGGATAAACAAAGTAGAGACAACTAAATAACAACCCTGTAAATATTTTTCATACGATCCATTAAATTCAGTCGTGAATAAAAGTTTTATAAGGCTTGACTCCCTCTTATTTTTAGTATACGTTTAAAGCTGACATAATAAAAAAAACGATGTATTCTGTAAAATGTGAATATTACTTTACTGTTATGATCATTAAATATAATACATTCGCTTAATGTAAAAACACAGAACGGAAATAAATTAAATGTTCAGCAATGCAATAATATCATTACCACAGTTAATAAGGATCATATTTTGGGCGGGTGATCTAACAGGGTTTTGGAAACTAACAAATGAATTTATATACATAAACACTTCGTCAATATGAATCGACTGTATTTTTCCATTACCTTGGTTTATTATGTGCCTTTAAGGAGATAACTGAAACGTTAATCAAATGGTTTATATATAACTGATATAATTTTAAGAAACACAAAACGGGGTTGGACGATAGCATGTTACTCTAACTAACGCCTATGAACAGATTCCTTAAAATCAGCAGCCAGCAACATATCTAATTATTTTGACCTTCCAGACGTTATTTCAGGATTCTGTCTTTCTCTATTTCAGAGTTGCCGCCTATGAAAAATGGTGAAAACATGCTTTATCGACTACGAGGTTTTACAGTATAAGCATACTGAAGTACCG
This sequence comes from Ruditapes philippinarum, assembly GCF_026571515.1. NCBI lineage: Eukaryota > Metazoa > Mollusca > Bivalvia > Venerida > Veneridae > Ruditapes > Ruditapes philippinarum. The sequence continues at coordinate 22,646 of NW_026852344.1, read as the reverse complement.
TCTGGCCTTAAAGTCTGTTGAATCCATCAAACAAATTTATGTTTGTAATAACGTTGAAATGAGGTTTAGATATGGTCAATTAAATATATTACTTTCTGGAGGCGTTACACATTTAACAAGATAATCTCTATAGAAAATTGTTTACCAAAAAGAAATGACACCTTAAACTTTTAAAATAATTGAACGACGGTAAAGGAACCTAAGGTGTTATATGGGGAATATATTTTTGCATTAACAATGCAAATCACAGTGTTCAAAAATCAAATTGATATACATACTCTTCTTCGAATAGCATTTGAAGTATTAAAAGTATTAAAATTTTTCAGACTGATAAACAATACACACACTTAAATTCTTCTTTGTAACAACAAATCCTTATAAATTCTTAAAATGTGCAACAGCACGTTTAAATAAAACAGACATCGGCTCTGTATAGTACACGTGACATACATAGCGCGTTCATTTCAGTTACTATTTTACTAATATGACAAAAGTAGTCATTAGACAAAATATGATATTGATATGATATATGAATTGGCACTGTTTGGCTTTTCAGAACATAATACACAGGGAAAATCTTTAAACACCTCAAATGTATTTTTAAAATATACAAAATACAATTTTCATTTTGTGGTAGGTATAAATTTTCACTCTACTTTTTCAAAATGCAATGGTTAAATAAATTGCACCAAGAACTGCAAATGATAGCTATCCTAAATGATTAAAACATGTCATAAACGTCTTAAAATGTCAAGCCAGAAACGACTATTTGTCTTCATTAAGTCTAATGGATAGAGGAGATGTTTTATTTGCGGAACGTCAGTTCATCACTGCATTTAGCGCAAATTGTGACAGTTCATTGTTGTATGTGTGCAGATTGATGTTGTATTAAAACATCAATAAGTTTAGCATGAACACTGATAACATGCTGTGGTAATACAAAAATAACAGGGAACGCGGATCTTTTATGTCATATGTTGCCAAGAGATATAAGAATATCTCTATTTACATAAAACCAAGGGAAAACAAGACTTCCATGACCACTTTTCGCTAGCTTATATTAAAACGACAAAATTTGCTTACGTCAGATCAAGAGTATTCAATTTGTCTTTGTTGATTAAACGACTTTTCAGGTTTTCACTTTCATTTTTACAGACTTATAATATATAAGTTTATTGTTTTCTAAATTTGTTCTGAAATATGATTTTAACAGACATTCCATATTGTTGTAGTTTATTGAAAATATTTAATGCATATTGTATTCAGAACTACAATTGTCAAAATAGAGAAAAAAGGAATCCCCAAAGAAAGCCTCACACGGCAAAATTGTAAAATGTTGCAGGCTCGGTTTGATTGAGCAAGCCTTTCATAACTGATTCAAGCAAAATTAATAAACAGTACGAAGCCCTTTCTACGTAGGAAGGTTGCTATTAAGAATAATTCAATATTAAGAAAATAGTTGGTTATTTTTATGAAACATATAACAACAGACAATATCAAGTCTGAATTTTCATATCTGATATGTTCAAACAAATATCAATACCGAATTTTGTTAGTGAAACAATTAAAATTATTTATAACGAATATTGTATTTTTGTTTGCAAGGAAAATACTATTGTTTTATGGTCCATGTATGTTTCATTGTAATTGTTAAAAATATTTCCTTTGTAATTTATTTTTCAATGGAATAGGAATTAGGGGGAAAATATCTACATCATTATTCGTCAAACTGATACCTGCATTAACATTGAAAAATATTTACAAAACAATTTCTTATGTCTAACATTTTTATTCATTTAAATTATGGATTCACTTCATTATTTTGTGTATATATATTATTTACTTACTTTATAATAAGACTCTGTTCAAACTCCTAAATAAAAATCAAAGTTATTTTTGTAACTGACAACAAACCAAAAAGCCGTAGAGTCAGGTATACTTATTGAAAATCTAAACTCTGAATTGATCACTATGGTCTAAGATTAAAATATATATAATTGTTGTTAATTAATTTACAAAAAAAACACGTTAATTAATCACATTATAACATATACAAGCTACCAAAGAAAACACACACAAAAAACACATCAAACTATATAAATCAATTATAAAAACAAATCTAGCATTTTGGTTACCGCGAATGCTCTGAAAGTCACGTAGTCAAACATTCAGAATGAAATGTCAGTGTTATCAAATACTTCAAAACATTATATTAAACAACATTATTTTATGTCGGCTTTAACAAAAATGCAATGCCACTTAAAACGACAGACAATAAAGTCATTATTGACTCAATTACTCTGTGCAGAAATGATTAAAATATATTCCAGGTGATATTATAGTATGTTCAAGACAAAAGTTTCATAGTAATTATAACCTTCACGGAATATTTCTAATTAAATGGCAGAAAAACTTTAGATCATTTTTCGTTTTCATGACTGGTACGTGCAATATTTGAAGTAAACACGAATTCAGTACTTTGAGAAATTTATTACAATTTTCTTGTTTATATAAAATTAAGTTAAATATCAGTGCCATATTACGAGTCAAGGAAGATTGTTTGAGGTATTACAATATGAAATGTAACTTCAATAACGAAAATTTTACTTTTTCTTCCATATATTTAGAAGAAATCATAAAGTATTTTTCAATTTCCGACTATATAAGTTCAAATTTTATTAAAACGTTTTCCTGGCAATATGAGTTCACGCTTCCACCATGTACATATATTAAGTATAATATTCGTGCTTTAGTTATCTCATACAAGATTCTATTGGACTTGACATTTAGCATTACAAATGTATGATGTATAATTAACCTACAGATGTGACCGTTACAGTTTAAGCTTAAGAGTAATTTTATCACTATTGTTTTTATACTTTATCTTTACCTTACCATTCTTATTCTCCTTCTTAATATTATGATTATTATTATTATTATTTTTACCAAATGTGTTAACACAAATTATAATTTGTGTTCTCATTTTTTTAAGTGATAACATCTAGCTATTGAATTAAGTGAATACAGAACAATATTCTTTGTCGGTAGGTCAGGTTACAGACTTGGTATATTTGTTTCTTATTCTGTTATTGTTTAAAAAAGTAAATAAAGATCTAAATACTTGCATGAACATTTTAGTACTCTTTTTGGTTCACCGAACAGAGAACAAAACTTTAATATACCCGATCAACATGATGATTTTCTCGATAATGATATCACAGAAATAGAGATTAGAAATGCTGTATTTTCACAAAACAATGGGAAAAGCCCCGGTAATGATATGCTCATTGCAGAAATTTTTAAATATTCATATGATTTAATATCACCTTATTTACTAAAATTATTCAATAGAATGCTTAATAATGCGGAATATCCAAGATGTTGGGGTGAAAGTATAATATCACCTATATTTAAAGGGGGAGATTTAAATGACCCTAAAAACTTTAGAGGTATAACGTTAAGCAATGTTATGAGTAAGATATACTCACAGATTTTATTAAATAGATTAACCAAGTGGGCAGAAATAAACGAAAAAATAAACGAAACGCAGTTTGGGTTCCAAAAAGGGAAGTCTACAATTGACTGCATATTTATATTATATTCTATTATTGCGAAAACACTTAGTGAAAATAAGAAGCTATTTTGCATATTTGTAGATTATGAAAAGGCGTATGATAAAATTGACAGAATTAAACTTTGGCAAAAATTGATTGAAGAAAAAGTAAGTTCAAAATTAGTATTATCATTAAAGGCAATGTATTCCTCGGTAAAATGTTGCGTACGATATAAAAATGAAACATCCGGGTGGTTTGATTCGGGCGTAGGTCTAAAACAAGGCTGTCCGAGCTCCAGCTTATTGTTCTTATTCTTCGTCAATGACGTCACAACAAATATAAATACAAATATAAATGGTATATTTACAATAGAAGATGTCAAACTTTTTTTACTCATGTTCGCGGACGACGCAGTACTGTTCGCACAAGATCCCGCAACACTGCAAAGTATGCTCAATGATTTACAAAATTACTGTAACACATGGGGATTAACGATTAACTCCAAAAAAACAAAGGCAATGATTTTCGAAAAGGGTCGCCATACTAGTTATAAATTCTATCTTAATAACACTGAAATTGAAATCGTTACATCATTTAAATACCTAGGAACACATCTGTTTAAAAATAACAACTGGAACAGAACTCAAAAACGATTAGCACAACATGCAGCTTACTCTATGCATAATTTATTCATTGTTATTAATCAAATAGATTTACCCATTAAAGATAAATGCAAATTATTCGATAGCTTGGTAGCGCCAGTGTTAAATTATTCTGCAGAAGTATGGGGCTTTCATGACGGTCAAAATATTGAGAAAATTCATACTAAATTTTGTAGAAAAATGTTAGGAGTAAAACAATCTACTAACTTAGACTGCCTATACGGAGAATTGGGTAGATTACCGATGAAAGTTATTCGAAAGTCAATTATTCTTAAATTTTGGGTAAAAATTCTAAAATCACCCGATAACCATATCATAAAGTTAATATACAATATGCTCCGAAATGATACTGAAAATAATTTATCCTATAATGGAAATAATTGGGCATTCAACATTAGAGAAATGTTAAACCAGTTAGGCATGACTGATTTGTGGCTTAACCAAAATACTGACATAATAAATTTGACACAAATTAAACAGCGTATACACGATAATTTTACACAGTCGTGGTATTCACGCATTAATAACACACCAAAACTGTGCTCATACTCTCTATTTAAACATGATTTCGTGTGTGAAAAATATTTAAATGAAATTTCAGAAGCTAAATTTAGAATAACCTTATGCAGACTAAGAACCTCGTCACATGATTTAAAAATAGAAACTGGTCGGTACATAAATGCACCTAGACAAGATAGAATTTGTACAAATTGTAATATGCGAATGGTCGAAAATGAATATCATTTTCTTTTGGTTTGTCCCAAACACACAGAAATTAGGAATAAATATTTAAAACATTATTACTGTAGATGGCCTTCATTAAGAAAATTTGAAAATTTATTATTAACAAAGTCATCTAAAGAATTAATTGGTTTAGGCAAATATGTTTATTTTGCATCGTGTAATAGACAGAGAAATTAAATTCTTTTTTATACTTCCCGTGCTAACTTTTATGTACTTTTTATATTTGAACTTGTATCACTGTTAACATTATATATACTTTATGGCTATAATGTTGTTATAACATTTATGCAAATAAAATGTTGTTGTTGTAAAAAAAAAAAAAAAAAATATTAAGAATAGTATTAGTTAAGTAATCAATATAATATATAGTTTAACAAGCAAATGACTTATTATTTTATTATGTGCGATGTGTTGAATTACAGGTATTTGCATATAAGAGTTATTGTTATGTTCCAAGATGCATAACGTATGTTACTAAATGTAAAATTCTTGGCACTAGCATTTCAATTTGATTACCGTGCTTTAGAAGCATTAAATATTATAAATGTTTTGAATACATGAATCTGTAAGAAAAATATAATGATTGTTTTTATTCAAGTGATCTTGAAATGAAAATTCCTACCAATGGCAAGGTGTAACTGAAATTAAATTTCTTTATCAAAAATGTTGTATTGCAGTTATAATAACACTTTATTTATCTGTACGTTTACAAAATTAAGATACAATTTTATTAGATGCTTCTTTTTATTGGAAAGTATGAAATGATTTTGTGGTGACAATAGTTTTTCAATGTAAAATTATCAAACAAATTAATATTGGTGTACTATTATCTATTTAATAGTTATCAACTCATTCCAAACACACAAACACATGCAATTAAAAGAAACATACTTAAGCAATTAATGGAGACTGTACTGAACGCATTTAAGCATTTTTGATCATAAATTATTTAAGAAAAAAAGGTCTTAAATGTTAGAAATTTAAGTTGTCAATTATTTGAAGTTGGAACAATTTAGCAATGTATAGTAAAGAAAATTGTTAATTTGTTAATCACTAACTTAACAAATTATGTAAATGCAGTAGACATGATGTAAGTTACCACATGCTAGTGTCCGTTTGTATCATACAGTAACATTATATGAAATTTATATCTTTTTATCTTAATTAAATTAAGATAATAATATTTTTATGTTACCAACGCCTTATTCAATAAAACAGCATCAGCTTCAATAGTTTGAGGAATCTTTAGTATCTGTTTAAAATGATATTATAATTGCTTTAACATTGAATTGAATAAGTTATATGAAGAAATGAATATCAAAATGTAAAGTAGACTGAGAAAAGCAACACCGCAACAAGTTAAGATAAAAACATAGCTCAAGCAGACACGGCAAGATTCAATCTAGTTGAAGAATAGAAGACATTTTATTTGTAAAGTATTTGTCTGTGATTATACTGACAAGTTTTCTGACAGGGGTATTTCTGTATCAAGGAAAACATGTTTATTGCAGCATCTCGCATAGACCAATTTATTATTTGAATATTTGATTGGAATTGATGCAAACCGTCAGAATATCATTATTAATAATATCTGCGACACAAGTTTTCGTTATACAGCATGAGCATACTCTTGAAAGTAAAGTATCGTTTAACGGAAACAGATCATGAATAAAATGATTGTAACATTTCAAATTTAAGTAAGGGATCGAAGTTATTAATTCATTTTGTTTAATTGGTCCTTCCGGAAACAAGATAATAAATGGTCGCATACTTTCTGTTTCGTTACACAAAGAGATTGAGATTTATTTCTATATTCCAAATAAATAATTTCCTTTTATGCCAGGTTTTATGATATTTAAACAACTGATTTCACAGTTTATTAAAGAGGCCTGCATCAGAAGCTTGGCTTCCCGCTCTTCTATAAAATAAAATGTGGAAAAATGATAACACTTGTATCATATTGAGTTAAGAAAAGAATGAAAATTCTCAAACTAAAATTGCTTTGCTTCAAAATGACACATCAAGTTTCAATATTAATCAAAGAATGAGCATTTTTCGTGATACATCAACGTTTGTAGAAATTCAAGAGATCACAATAAACGTCGAGTGTTTTTGTGCATTTTGCCCTGAACACATCACATTTTATTGAATTTAAACAAATGTTGTCATTAGGATGTTAGCAAGTCGCATTTAAATATTTATAGGATTAATTTATTCAAGGAAAAAACATGTCGATGTCTAAAACATGAGAACAATACAATCTCTGCAGACCAAATTTTTGTTTTCGCTTTATGTTGTCAATCAATTAAAGGTTATATAATATAGTCATTGCAACAATACCTTCCCCTTTCACATAAATACTCAATCAATATTTACAAAAATGTGGAATTATGACAGGATCAAAATGCAGCAAGGATTTTAAGTTTTGAAGCTTGATTTGACATTATATAGGAAAAACTGTGGTGAACACATATTAAACCGTGAAATAACTAAACACTTATCTCATTGATAGTCAATTGGGGTAATATTCTCCAAAATAAATATCACACACTTTCTAACACTTTATTTGCACACTTCCCGAGACATATTTATATCATATCTACTAAGATAAGTATGTTTACGTTTTTGGATTTTCATGTATCTGTCTGTTGATGATAAGTAGCAATGATTATATATAATTGTGTTGCTGTTGCCTGGAGTCGCATGTTTGTTTAGAATATTTTTTTTACTTTTCAAAACTCTGCAAGCTTGTTTAAATGTGCCATCATTATATATTTGAAATAATTTAAATCAATCACTCTGATCTCAAGAACATGTAATGGACATGCGTCAGAAAAAAAAAACTAAATGAAAATAGACAATTAACTGTCACCAGTTATCTGCATATCATCAGTACAAATTCAGTTGTTGTTTAGTGATTGTTGTCTCTATAGTTTTTTTAACATTTAAACTACCATTACTTGTACCAAACAGTTCAATAATTATTATTACCTGATACCTTATATAAATGTAATTTGTTATTATTTACTGTTTTCTGAAATTTGAAAACCTTCCACGTTCGCGAACTATTGACCGGTCAATAGTTTCAACTGTTTCCCTGGCGTGCTCTGACGTCATACAGGAATTCCCATTGAAGCGTCTATCTATCTTGATCATAAACCAGACATGACGTTACATAATGTTTAATTATTTACATATTTGCAAAACTTTTTTCTTGTTCCTTTTTTCTTCTGCAAGTACTGTTAAAACAGAAATTGATCAGGTAATAAAACAGTTATATCGTATGTGATTCGGGAGCAGTCAGTTGTCGCTCGTTGTCAGCGATAGTGTTTTCATCTGGTCTCCTCGGCCTACGGCCTTGGGCAACAGTTTAAAACACTATCTCCTCCACCTCGGGCCAAAAGTATGACTATTCCCAAATCAAATATGAAATAACTGTATACTATTCCATTGTGCATAGTGAAAATTTATTAGGGCTGATCAAAGACCACGCAAAGTGGTCCAACAATAAAGAGGTAGTCATGAACTATTTAATATTTATGTTAATTTCTGACATCATTCAAGTAGCCTGAATCTAGGTCATTGGAAGAGGACTCGAGCTATCCAGTTCCGTTTCATCGTTAACATGGGTCAGAAGCAAACAATATGTTAATATATTGTGCTATTATGATCAACCCTACGGAACAATGAACGTTGAACTTAAACAAAATAAGAAACGAATATATTTAATTTAATATACAGATATATAAATAAATGGTCGTTTTTCATGTATATACTGAAATGTTATTATCTCAAAACACAGTACAATCTGACAGTAATGTAACTTTCAAAATAAGTTAGTTATATTTATAATCTTTTTATATCGTTATTAATGCTTGTCAATAAGATGGCATTCAAATACTATTTCATTCAATACTTAACACTCTTTGTATAATTAGTACACTTATAAAAAAATATCTAAAAATATGATATGTGGTGCATTCTACGATTGCATTCAAACTAATTACAAATGAGCCGCGTCAGGACAAAACCAACATAGTGGGTTTGCGACCAGCATGGATCCAGACCAGCCTGCGCATCCACGCAGTCTGATCAGGATCCATGCTGTTCGCTTACAAACATTATTACAAGTAGTGAAACTGATAGCGAACAGCATGGATCCTGATCAGACTGGACTGCGCGGATGCGCAGGCTGGTCTGGATCAATGCTGGTCGCAAACCCACTATGTTGGTTTTGAATTGCCGCGGCTCAAATATATTTTTGCATGTGCATCGCGTATTAAATATATATATAATATTGAATAAGCTGGCATACAAATATAAAACGATATGACAAATAAAGTACCAGCATATTGTTATTTCTGAAGATCAATATTATAGGCTATACAGGATAGTACAGACTGAATCAGTTGTTATAAATCTTCTAACGTTTGTCATTGAAATTTGGTAACCATGCATTTGTTACGAATTAAGTGACAATTTCTTTTTTAATTGACAGTTTTTTTTCTCCAAACCAATGGAAATCAAATACTTTTGGGTATTGGAACTATAATTATTTCTCAAGAATATTTCATTTTATTCTTCATGGTAATAGTTATTTCTACGAAAGTAATTAAATATAATATGACATTTTTTTTTACTTGATGTGTAATTCATAGTATCACTTTTCTCAAACACTATACCTTTTACAAGAAGAAATATAAAGGAAATGTTTCTAAAGCGTTGTAATACTAACACATTGAGGTTCTTTTACCAAATGCATTAATAGAAGAAGACATAATTTACAGGCAGTAATGTTGATGAAAGAAAGAAAGTTGTCATCAAGAACAAATATAACTTGATTTAAATTGAATTGTCAATATGTATTTCTGACTGATATTTAAATTGCCAAAATAAAGCTATTGGCCCTGTTCTTGGTGTGAACACGAGAATATGTGTTATTTATTAAAACTTCACTTATTGAGCTTAAATAAGAAAAACTCGTTTAAAAAAGACCATCATTATCTTTTTCTTCTTCATCTCCTACTTTTTTCTTCACATTCATTATGTACATTTTTATTTAGTTTGATAAATTTCTTTTTTTATAACATTGAAGATATTGTTAGTAAATATGCTGTTTATGATAATAATCATGTTCCATCATAATTATTTTAATATTTTTTGTTATGATTATTTCATGCTTACGTTTCGAAGCGTGAAAAACCTACAGAATAAACAAATATCTCTAACAATGAATAATAGATTCATAGTCTTTTATTAGCTTACAGAAGTCTCCATTCCACAACTTCCTGTGATTTTGAAGGTATTCGGTTAAAAGTTAAGCATCTTATTATCTGTTTTACTTCAAATATGTTTTCTTCATTTGTTAAAATTATTAAAACAAGTATGTGTATGTGTATCTTCTTTTAATAAATAATTTTATTTAATTTATGTTTCAGTATCTTATAAACCTATTCTTTCGACATACACAAACATTAATATTAATAGCATACTTATGTATGTCATTAACAAGCATTTGCTGTTAAATATAGATATATGTTGACAAATTAATTAGTAAATACTGAACATTTAATAACCAAAGACTGAGAAGCGACATGTATCAACAATATCAACAAAATTATAGCGATTGATTTTACGGTAGTCGTAATGAATCGTTTATATTTAATTGTCCTTATAAGTCTCAATATATTTTTCAGCTTAATTTTACCTAAAAACAATAAATTGAGAATGTTAAGGAAGTCATCAAAAGAAAAACCATGTAAGTATATTTAGAAATTAATGTATTACAAAAGAACACAATGGTAAAAGTTCAACATTGCTGACTGTTCAAGAAAGACCAATTTGTCTGTTTTTCAGCCATTATTACACTTATCACTTCAGTCATGCGTTCCTCTCTATAGACATATTTGTTTCATAACAGGTTGCTGTTTTGATTAAAAGATAGGTAGAGGACGTTTAATGTACATGTTTTTTATATATCAAACAATCAGTTGTTTATGCGGGATATAATATTGTTTTTGTTTTGCTTACGAATAATTTTCTTTCTTTTTAATTGTTTACGTCTGAGCCTGCCATGACATTTATAACAACGACAAAGTAAGTCATTCAATTCAATTTTTTCTTGATACAACTTCTAAACTTCATCTGGACTTCTCTTAATGATGTACTGGTATTTCTACTAGAAACAGTCTCCAGCACATTTCGTTTTTAGCTTTTGACTGGGAGCGGTAATTGACAAAACATGAATGTTTTTGCATATGAAATCCATCGCATCAAACATAATTATACCGGTTACCAGTACAGTGTACTTTCAATTTAATGTCGGTAGAAGACTCTTGAAAAGTTGCAAAGAAATATTAGATTTTGTGAAAAAAAAATTATTTTGAAAATGTTTTTTATTTTGTTCCCGTAAAATAACATAAAATAAACGTTTTGTTGTATTGTTTGTTTGTTTGATTGGGTTTTACGTCACACAGAGACACAGTATAGGTCATATAGCGACGTTCAAGCTTTACTGGTTGTGGAAGACCTCTTGTTGTATTGTACAGAAAAGCCTTACTACAAAAAGTATTAAGATTACTAAATTAAGAATTATTGTTGTGTCCAAATGTTTATATTTTACGAAATACATTGTTACTTGATGAATTCATCAATTGAAATTTATGAAATTCAATAAATTGAAATCGTAACAACGTAATAGGTTTATGAAGGTTAAAAAGCTGAAATAGCAAAAACGTGACATTACGTTAGTTTAGATAAAATGCCGGTATTATCATGCTTAACTGGGCATATTGAGGTTGTATTAATGTGTTATTGAAAACCCTGCTATGCCAACTGGATTATATCTGCAAACATGTGTATTATAATATAATAGGTAACAAAGTCCTCTTTAAAGGATTATTTAATGCGTCCTATTGATACATGTACATATCTCTCACAGTGTAAAGCTTTAACATCGTACGAAATATGTTAGAACTGAATTGTAGTGTTATGCTTCTGTCGTTCATACCAATGTTATCATAGGAAAACAAATGCTAATAAGTAAATGATGCAAAGTGTAATTATCTATTATTAACAAATTTGAATAAATGAGGAGGAATTGTAAATAATCATAAAGCGGACTGATTACAAATAAACCAATTATCTTGAAACAGTTAAAAGATGTGACTTCTACTTGTCTAAAAGAGGAAATCGAAAATAATAACTGGGAGACAGAAGAATTGTTTGTTCCCGTCAGTCATTGTCTTGATTGAATATAAACTAAGACAGGGCTTTAAAAGTCTTTGTCAGATATTTCATTCGTTCACATATGTTGATATATGTTTGTAAGTTTGAATATGGAAATCAACTCCAGTTTAATTTTAAAATTGCATTGTTTTGTATGGTGGCCGGTAGCGGCCATTTCAAACCCGCCAGAAAAGTTATGTTTTATCATAAAATGTCGCGGGCAACTTACAAACCCACGAGATTTTGTGCCTAAATCGTACAAAATGTCGCGGGAAACGTGTAGACCTCAATTCCTTATTACAAGGACGATTTTGACTCCAGTGGTCGATAATGTACAAGGTTTTGCTCCACATTTTATCCCTCGTTTGTCTATAAAAAATAAAGCAACATAAAATCCTTGATATTTCTTTAAAGTGTTGCAGAAATTTTACTGATAGTCGTGGGGGGGGGGTGTATAAAGCGCGACTTTATGTTCCTCAACCACGATTTTATGAAATATCGCGACAAATAATAGCAATTGACAGCCGCCACCGTTTTTGCAGAGGCATATTCCGGAATTTAAAACAAACGAGAATAAAGATCAACAAAACAAAGGCAACGTTCACAGGACGCAGGTTTAATTGTTTTACAAAGTATGCATTAAAACAAAATATCGCTTATTATAATGGCCGCCGAACTCGGCTACCTAAAGAAGGTAAATGCTTGCGTGACTTAGTTTACTATATACATCGTAGACAAGAAATGTCGCGGTTTCCTTTGTAAAACTCGAATTTTACGACAGAAGTGTGACAGAAAAACACGACCATTTATACAAGCCGCGACTCTGGCGGATTTAAAAGTTGTGTGCGACATTTTATAAACTGACGTTAAAATTTCTCGCGGCTTAAGGCCACCTAAGCTCAATGCCCTGAGATAGTAATCAATAAACGTATTGCGAAAACTGAATGATACTTATCAGTTTAATGAATAATGATAATAATGATTGAAGCATACCGAGATTGCTAAAGAAACAATTTTTCATGACACTGAAAACCTCCGAAACAGGACGCTCTAGTCATTTGCCTTATGAGGTAGACAACTTTTAAATTCAATTAAAGCTTGTGGCTGGGGTATGTACCCAGGTAAATGACATATTAACATTCATGGAACCTGCATTTTGTATAATTCTTCATTTCTGACGCGATATGACAGTTTCAAGATTTGTTGCATACAAACTAAATTGATTTATTTTAACTTATGCATCAAATGAATATTTGAAAGAACGATAGCAGCTACAGTAAACAGAAAAGCGATCCTTATGTGTAATGACAACATTAAGTAAATAAGACAAGTGTGGATTATAAAGACATAATGAAGCAATTTGAAAACAAATATCCTGTAAAGACCGTAATAAATCTAACAGCAGTTTACCATATATAGCAACTCTGTTTTAGATTGATTATTTTATTTTGTTATTTTGTCAGATAGCAAACGTGTTTTGTCGGTAGTGACACTTTAAGGCAACAGCTATAGCATAAAGTAAATAATCGTATTTAGCCTAAAACGCAGCATGTCCTTATAATATATTAACATGAATCAGACTTAAAAGAATTGAGTAAACCTGAGATTATCGCATATACAATTCTTTATAACGAATACATCTAAACTTATTTTTATCTTTTTTTGTGACACGCATGCCAAAGAATATAATATGAAAAGAGCATGGTTTTGATTATACCCAAACTAATTAAGATATTCAGTAATCCAGACATCGCTGGTTCTATTCTCGGGCAAGGCAATATTTTATAGTTTGAATTGATCTTTGTCATGGATTCAATGGATTTAAATAATAAAAAAGTAATTCATTGCCGATTCAAAAATTATGTTCGATAAGTGGCCGGTCACTGGCGGAGAAACTTGAAGTTATTTGATAGTTACCATGGAAAGCCGGTGTTTACGCCCAAAATGTGTTTTTACGGTGCTTATTATTTATTTGTTTATACCCCATCGACTACATTATAAATACAGAGATTGGGCTTATGAAACCTTTTAACCCTTGACATGATAATGTGAACATCGGTTGACACTACTTGTCTCGGGTAAACAATCCTTTCAGTCATCCTAAGTTGGATGTGAATTGGAAACTGGAGTTTTCAGAGTTTTATAGTGATTCTAGTTTTACGATGAATATCGATTCACACATGATACATATTTGACAAAATTTTACAGTAGTGATATAAATTGTAAGTACACAATACAATATTTTAAAGACATTATTTAGATGCTGCTAAGTGACATTTATGTCTATACATATTCAAACCCTTTCTTTCCTAGTAATGTGTTAACGTCAATAGCCCAAGGACCTCTAACATTGTTTGATTTACTTTTCACAATGGATTTGTATAGAATCACATCAGGTGTGTAAACAATTTAATATAAACATAAACTAGTGCGTTCCGTTGTTTGTATAAGTATCAATAAATCATTTGGGTATTTGTCTCTTTCATATTTCTTTGAGAACAATTGATATCAAATTTATAGAAGACATTTGTTTGTCCATGGGAAGGGTAACAATTTATTTCATCGGAAGAGTGGCTAAGTTCACGACGGAAATTGTTTTTATTATTCAGTGCAATAACAGAAAATAGCAAATTTAACTAATTTTACACACTAAAATAAATTTACAACTCACCTTAAGTTTAATACCCTTTGAACACTGATTGTCGATAACCTTAAGTGAAAGGATATCTAGTATACAAGTTATCACGTGCGAACATCTGGTCTAGATCTTAATTAGGCTAACATATATCAGGCATAAAATGTATATACTGTAGTATAATTTAAAAAAAAACATGTTTTTGGGATGATGTAGTTTGATATGTTGGGTTGAAACGTTTCGTAAACGTTTATGCATTGAGGGTGTTGTTTATGGATGGAATCTTGGAGTTAATAAATTAAATGTTGAGTTCCTATCCCTCATTAAATATCTAAATTTAATAAGTTTTACATAAGCACGCACTAAACACTAAATGCCGTTCAATTCTAACATAAATCATGATATTCAGATATTTCAAACTCAGATTTTTTTAGAAATATAAAATAAAAACAAAAAACAAACGAATACATAAATAAATTAACAAAAATAATAAAAATAATGATAACAACAAATAAACAACAACAAAACACTAGCTTACGAAATTGTGATAACATATAATAATTTACACGGCGTTTGCCTTCATTATATACATGTTATTCTTCCAAGATTATGGGGCTCCATGCCACAGGGCCAGAATAGTCAATGTCTGGAAGCAGGAGCATGACATTAATGACATTGGACAATGATCACCACAAAGCCCTGACTTAAATCCAATTGAAAATCTATGGTATGATTTAAAATGCAGTGTTCGCGACTACAGGAGAGTTGGAAGCCAATTTACGGGATGCTTGGGACAGAATACCTGTAGAGAGGTGTCAAAGACTTATAAGAAGCATACCAGAGAGAATGAGAGCTGTTATTGCTTCCAAGGGAGACTATACACGTTACTGAAAATGAATTATTGGCAATGTTGTGAATTGGTATTTTTATACAGACTTTTAAAAAAGTTCTTAATGTTGTTTAATGACCAAGTTCTTGTAATACAGACTTTTATTTGTCAATAAATAACAAACAAATTTGATATGAAATGAATTAAATACCAAATAAAGTATTCGTTTAAGTTTAAGAGCTGTTTGATTTTTCCTTTTGTATAAAATATCACACTGTATACTTACTTATGGAGGGTAGTGTATTTTACATTATCGTTATTTATAATATTACACTTTTTTGTTAATATAATTTCGAAAAAATCATGAAACATAAGAACAAGTAGGAGTATATCACATTGCCGGCGTAATCTGTTTCCCGATACAAAATACTGGATATATGTAACACACACTCAAATATCATTCTTGAAAGAGTGCAAATAAATAATCAAATCTTTTTGTCATCTTCAAAGCAAAAGAGTATTTCTGCTACGGCTTTGATACCATTATCAATGAACTTTTTACGAATAATTTCACCACGTCTTCCCGGAAAACACGTATCACGCATTGAATTTCAAAGGATATTTACAATATCTAAACTACAAATAATAACCTTATGTTTGTGATTTATATCACAATAACACAGACGTAATTCATCACATTTGCAGTGTGTGGTATATGAATTCTCAATTAGAATATTAACATAAAAGCTTCAAGTTTTAGAAATGTTGGAAATCGAGGTAGGTTACTATATTCTACTTTTTTGCACCGTAATATTTGATTCTGCTTAAGAATAAAAATTCAAATAAATTCGGAAAGTCAAAGTAATCTGAGACGAATAAATCAAATAGCGTTTGCATATTCCTTCTTGCCATACAAACAAACACACATATTTGAAAATCGCTTAGCTATGAATTTGACGCTGGCATGTTATAGAGCTAGGTTTAGAAGGAAACTTAGAAGATTACATTATAATAATCGAGTAATAAATGCAAACAACTGTTTTTAAAGGGCCAGCTAGTCCCTCAAAACTCTTAATAATAAATAACATCAATTGCGGCGGACTTGAAAGTCATTTCAAAACCATTTCATTCTCAAATAACTTCAGGCTAAGTGTCCTTTTGTTTAAAGAAAGGGTAGTCGATATCGTTAACCGAAACATGGGTTTTAAAATTAAATGGACTTACTGTTAATAAATTGAACAGTTTGTATATAATCCACTCAATTATCTATCGCTTGTTGTGATTACATTTAATTTGTATAGTCTTGAATGTACCAAAATCCGTAAATAAAACAGTACAATATACATGTACAATTAACGTCTTACGACTTTAAGTAAGCCATGTTAAAGAAAAAAGTATAGGAAATATATACTACTGTCAAATTATGATATAAAACACTATTTATTGTATACTTATAATAACCGATCGCACAACAAATGTGCATTACATATATACTGTTTTGTGAACTACGAACGGTTAATCATCAGCATAGCGAAGCATTATTTCTCAATTGTTTGTTTGTTTTCCTTATCCTTTTGAAATGGCGAATCGATGTTGGTTTAAAATCATTAACGTGCTGTCAACATTGAAAGAATATGGCCATCTTTTCGCGCCTGATTTGCAACAAAGCAGACACTATCAGACGCTCTCATATCTTGTTAAGCGTATGTTTTTTCCCTTTCAGTTTGTTATTGAAATAAAAACTTGAAACAATTGAAAGACGTTGGTGAGCATTAGTTGTTTTCTTCTTGTTTGAGGCACAAAGTATTACAACTGTATCATAAACGTTAACGTGCCTGGGTAAACTTTGATAAATCTCACAGCAACCATTATATATGCATGAATGTCAGTTCGTGTCAATATATTGCAAACAAATAACACACAACCTTTTTTATTATCATTTTTTGGTGTGGTTGTACGTCGCATCAGCATAGTCATATGGCGACTTATCAGCTTTACTGGTGGACGAAGACGTTAGGGGACTTTCTGTCGATCATTTCAGGCACAAACGGGCACCTGAGTAGAACCAGCGACGTCCCGTGAGCTAGCTGGTTAGCATTCTCAAATGAAAGAATACAAGGACGATTGCGCGTCCCGAACAACAGCGGTGAAAGGCAAGTAATTTGAAGTCAACCACCTTAACCACTCGGCCACTGACGCCAAACATCCTAAGGAAATGTAACGATTTACTGATAAGTCTGCATAACTTTATCTTAAATGTCGTCATGATGACAGCTTTTTGTAAATGTCATTTTAATATGACAATCATGTATATTTGTTTCGAGTTTAAAACTCCTTATTCTAATAGAATATATTTATGAATGAACTGGACACAAGTGCATACATTGTAGCTGATGTACCGCACTCTTTTTGTTAGTATATGTTTGTGTAGGTCACAACTGTTATTGATGATCAGGTGAAGTTTATTATTATATAAATCAAATTTGAAAAAAAGTATGAAAAAAATGTAAAGTTATTTTAAATTTTACGTGACTAGTTGATGTTTACTCATGGATGGGCATAATGACGCTTTATTAAGAATCAATTAGAAATAACATATTGATATTATGCTATACGACGGTTCTGTAAATAACCGGCTCGTCAATTATATGATGTTATCATTTAAAGTGCGATACGATCATTAACTTAACTACATCAGTTACAAACAACAGGCTATTTATCTCTTAAAATGTCAATGTTAACCTCTATTGTAACCAAACTGTATAAATAACACGTTTTGTTTGCTAGAGTGAGATGGTGGTGTCATTTTAAAAAGACATCATCAATTGCATGCACAACAACATTTGTCATCTAGTGAACAATGCAAACTTGTATTGTTTGTTAAAAAGGTAATGATTAACATGTGCCAGAATAATGTGCGATGAAATGTTCGTGTCTGTTTTTATAATTTCCTTTTTATGAACAAAAAATTCCAAGCCCAATCGTTGTTAAAAACAACAACAGAAAACACTTTTTTAGCGTTAAGTGAAAATGGTCCATCCTGCTTGTCTCATGTGATGAAACTGACAATATCATTTTTTAGATCTTCTAAACCCATTAACAGTTCGTTTTATGATAAAAGGCAAACATAGAAAGTTTTGTATAAAATGAGGAAGTTAAGGAAAACTAATGAACGTGTAAAGAAACAAAATATGTCCGTAAATTAGCATACAATGATTGGCATTGTATTGTTTCAGTAAAGTAAACTAAAATACAACTTGCCGCTACTTTTGCTGGATACAATCCTTTACATCTTGTTTTTAACAACGGCATTATTTAGACATTCAAATTATAAGGGAGTTAAAGGAAAACCTCTGTATAGTTCTACTGAGACAGAAACATTGGTCATCCGTATAATGTTATTTACTAGGCTAACAATACTTGGAGTAATAATACTGGAACATATGATACCAGTACCACAGTCTCAGAATTGCTTTTCAAAGGACAGTGTAATGAATTATAATATATACTTATCTATATACTTTATGTAATATATAAACGCAGTGAACAAGTCACAGATAAAGCATCGAAGCTATCTGATTTGTTCTGATGCACAGTCCTCAAATATAAATCAGATTGCAAAATGTCTTTTTATATATTGATGCACTGCGCATTTATGGGTACACGATTTAACGCATTTCATAGAAAATTATCCAAACTGTGATACATATATAGTTAAATAGTAGCCTTAAAATCACGACAAGAATCAAAGTGATTTTTCGTTATTTCAAGAAGTATATATACAAATGTAAATTATTATTTATGATGATTTATTGATGATGAATAACAATTCTGCTTATATGGCGTATAGACATGTGTGTAACAAACCTAATTACATTTCATTATGGAACGTTATCATGTATTGTCAAATGCAATATTGTGATGTCAGTGCCTTTTCTCAGCAGGGGATGAAACATTAAAAAAAACCCGAATTTTTACAATTATTTCCAATGTCTTAATATTGTTTAATGTTTCTGACAATTATTCATCACAAGGTCGAAATTACAATAGATATCTGCTGCTAAATAAATGTTTCTTTGCCGTATATAACTAAACAATATAAAAGTAAATGACAATCATGTGTACAATAAAATGACAGAAACTTTGACTTAATCATAGTGCAAACCCAACAATCCCCTTCCCACTGCTCGGTTTACAAGAGGGACAGATTTTACAGTTTAAGCATTTGACTTTGCTTTAAAGTGATACTTATATACGTAAGAAAAATATCACACAAATGGGCTGAATATAAATTAATAGAGCTCGTTATTAAGTATCAAAATCCAATTAGTGACGTATATCAATGTTGATACTGAAAAACCTGTTCACAACAAGTATAATTTGGATTGGAGTTATAAAACCAACTTAAGGAAGGTCATTGGTTCTACTCGGGTGTTCAACTAGTGTCTGGAATATCTGTTCAAAGAAGGATATTGGAATGTTGCACCGCACGTAAAGCTGGAATATTGCCATCTGATCTTCGCAGTGTAGGTGCTAAGTTAAACAGAGACAAGAAAACAATCGTAGACGATGTGGAACACAGGGTTCATTCGTTTTTGGTAAGTATTTTACCACTTAATGGAATGGTTTACAAACGCGACGCGAACTTTTTCATGAAGTTGTTTTTTAATTGCGTTTATCAGTCATGTGACCTAATTTCTATGATGGTTGAAACATAGGACAATAGTTTATTGTTTTAAACTGTTATCGTACTATTAAAACATCTATTTGAATACTTGATAAATCAATCACACAGATAATACAATCAGAGTTACATGTAGTAGCATGTTATACCTATGCTATTAACAGAATACGGGCAAATTAGAAAGTGTAACTTGCTGGTGGAATTATTTTATCATCTCTCGCTAAGTACTGTATCTTTATTGTAATTATTGATGCACCATAATACAGACTACATAAGTATTATAATAATTTCTGTTTGTGTTAAACAAAGCTAAACAATTATTTTCATAATGTGAACTAAAATATTATCATGATAGCACTGTCAAAACATACCGTTTAATACGCAGATGTCATTTGTTTTTGTAGAGTGGAAAAATTAATAAAAGAAGCTGACATTTGTAATGGAAGCTTTCCAATTTTCATATATTCCAATTAATTTTCAAATCACTTTATTCTAAAGAAACCGGAACACAGCTCACATTGTAATTAAGATAAAAATAAAGATAAATTTTGATATATTTAATTGATATAAAAATACATTTTATATGTGTATGCAATCTATAAAAATATCGATAATATAATTCAGTCAGATGTGTTAAATTTTAAACGACCGACGTCATCATTTTTGCCACAATACGAAAACGTTATTATTGTCAACATATTACCGTGTTTTTTATATACTGGATAAACGGTATATCGTAAAAAGCTTTTCCTAAATTTATACCTCGTGTTATGAACATTATGTAGCCTTTGTTTAGTCTATAACCAAATTATATTTCGATAGTGCATAATTTTACTAAATCTAACAATTGAATGAGAAACGTAAGTTAATTCATCATTGCAATACCTATATATATCATGGTCACGTGACAAGAATGGACGCGTTTTTGTCCGCTCTGTGAAAAAATTGTTGTTTGATGATTTGTTAGTATTTTGGAAATAAACTGACTGAAGATTTGTGAACTAGTGGATGGATTATATATTGTGTAATGCCTGTAATGCCTAAATCAGGAAAAAAACTCAATAAACGGAAAAAGGGAAGCAGTACTGATGACGAAAATATAAACATTAGTAAAAGATACATGTCTGGAGGCCCGGCAGAGGAGCATGAAGGTAGTACTTCTGTAAGTGATATTTTGAATGAAACTAACTCCTGTCATCTATAACATTGATAACTCTGTTTTTTGATGAATCTACAAAAATATCGATTCAGTACAAGATGGAGGTACTCTGAAGTAATTTAATCATGTCTAGTTAACTCCAGCAGCAGCGGGAGCAGTCCAAGTAAATGCTGATTTATATACGTTGCTTCAGTCTATTTCAAGTAAATTATGTCATATGGAAAAGAAATTAGAAACACTAACAGTTTTGGAAAAGAAAGTTGATACTTTTGAAAAGGATCTAAACAAGCTTTGGACAAAAATGAATGAACTCAGAAAATTTGTAACAGAGAGGGTGAGTGCTATTGAGTCCCAATGTTGAAAATTTAGAATTTACTGATGGTAAGCAACAATACGAATTAGATCAAAAACTATCGAAAACAAATTCTGAAATGCGTAAACGAGCTAACATATCTTCAATCTCAGAGCATGCGCAACAATATCATTTTTTTGGTGGGATTGAGGAATCTCAGAACGAACGGCCACATGAACACCGAGTTCAAAATTCGAAACTTCATGGTTGAGAAGCTGAAAGTTAGCACAGGACTTGGTAAATTCAATTGTTATAGAACGAGCGCATCGTACTGGTGTACAGGAGGGCAGACCCCAATAGGCGTCGAAACAGGGTTATTATTTGTAAATTTGCTAGTTTTAAAGGATCGAGAGACAGTGCGGTAAACAAGGTCCATTGCCTGAAAGGTACTTCCTTTTTTTTTGTGAAAGAGCAGTATCCAACAGAGGTAGCCGAAAAACGATGCAAATTGGTACCACAGCTTCGTGCCGCTAGAGACGAGGGCAAGCGAGCGAAGTTGTCTTACGACACCTTATATATATCGACGGGAAGCCGTACAACATAAATAGGATTTCCCGGAGAATGTGCTGAAAATTATTTGCCTGGAATTGCAATGGATTAACAGAAGAGAAAATCACCGACCAGGACTTTTTGAACTTGATAAATAACCAATGACATTATTTGTTTATCTGAAACTTGGACTTGTAGTGACTCTAATATAAATATTGATGGGTATTCTTGCGTTAACTATTATAGAAAATTTCGAAACAAGAGAGCCAAAAGAGATAGCGGAAGTATTGTAATCTATATAAGTGACTTGA
>NW_026852343.1:0-6504 GCF_026571515.1 Ruditapes philippinarum | reverse complement strand
TCATCATCCGATACAATATTGATACACACTTTCACATATCGACATAAGCTAAAATAGTTATTTCTGTTATTTCTGTGACAATATGTGCTCATATTTTCATAGTCAAGTTGAGCTGAACTGACTATATATTTCAAAAGATTGACTGTAAAAATGGTGATTGACCAACAGTTCAAATTGGATAATGTTTAGGATAAAATTTAAATCTGCCTGAAATATAAAAAGACTGCCCCACTCTTTTTATGAAATGAATGTTACAGGTACACTCTAATGGATATTGATGTAAATTTCGTTTGAATCTGTGCGTTGTTTATTGTTAATGTGAAATAATTTTTATATTAAAAAGGAATAAAGGCAAAATGAAAACTAATTTTCACATTCGCTTGTGCACTCTTTAGACTCTTTGATGGACATAATGTCACTTTAACCCTTTCCTTCATCAGCATATTGTAAAAATGGCCGTTTTTCTCAATATGCTCATGCTGTAAAAGGTTAATGGCACATTATGTCTCAAAAAAGAATAAAATTTCTTTCTGTATAAAGGTATTGTTGAAAGGCACATTAGCCTCAGAACAAATAGTTATTTTCTTCTTTAGAAAGGACAAACATGAAATTTATAATGCTTAAAAATGGTTTTAGAGAATG
The DNA here is from genome assembly GCF_026571515.1 of Ruditapes philippinarum. Classification (NCBI taxonomy): domain Eukaryota; kingdom Metazoa; phylum Mollusca; class Bivalvia; order Venerida; family Veneridae; genus Ruditapes; species Ruditapes philippinarum. The sequence goes on along the minus strand of NW_026852343.1, from coordinate 5,862 downwards.
TTACAGGCTTATACTTGAAGAACGATTTGCTGAATGTGAAATTATTAGTCATAAAAGTAGCAAAATGAAAACAAAGTAGTATTTTGACTCCCATACAAAATACTAAATCACAATAATTTTACTTATTGCCAAAAAGCAACAGAACAAAATTTAATATTGGCTGATGATGAACTTTTTGGACAATATAACCAGGCATCAAAAATAAAAAGCTTGAAAAATAGACATAAAAGCATTTCTGTGGCATAATGGGGTATTAATCATCATCTTTTGCAAATATTTCCCTTTCAATTGCCCTGAATAATCTATGCTAGAAATTCAAACTTTATGTTTTTAGACTATTGGTCCATAGGGAAGTTCCACGTAGGGTGCCATGAAGTTACATGTATCATAAATTAATACCTACCTTTTTAACACGCCTGTAAATATCAAATATGACCAAGAGCGATAGAAGGTAGAGCACAGCAAATATAAATTGTGCTGCCCTGAGGTCTTTTCCATGATCTGTCAGATAGTATAGCACTGTGAAAATATACACAAAACCAGCCGGGTACCTGTACAAACAAGATAATACATGTACATGTATAGTTAATGGCTATTTGAGTGTAGTACATAAAGCAGTACATAATATACATAATGATATAAAAAGGATTTAAGTTTTAAAGTTGCATGCCTAAAGATGAGCTAAACATTAAATAAAAATTTTCAAGAAAATAAATCCTGAGAAGAGCACTAAGATTTTATTTAAGGTAAAAGGAGTCAACATTCAAGTTATAATTAATTTTCATGTTATATGCGATTATGGAAATGACTAATGTTGATGTATTCATCACATTATTTCTATTGTGTTACTTACAGTTATGGCTCATTTTGCATATTTTGACCTCTTTTTGGTAATTATAGTGAATTGTAAGATAGTGCCAATTGCTATGTCTAAATTACCTTCTTTGCTCATTTCACAATATTTTACATAATTAATATATTTTCAAATTTCAACAGTTTTGTATGAAAATAAGCATGAATTTTGAGGCATGCTGCTTTAAAAGATAAAAATTTACTTATTGAAATCAACTGAATCAGATTCTGTTCACCACGTCTGACATTTTCAGAAAAGTGCTTTTGAAATTAATTACAAGTGGGCATACCCGCAAAACAAACCAATATAAAATTGATCTGTCAAATAATATTATGTAGACCTGAACTTGTATTTGTATATTAAAGGCAAATGATGTCATGTCAACGTGTTATGATACTAGTGTAATATCATTTTTATTAAATGGGTTTGTTACACTCCAGTGATAAATATTATCAAGCTATTTCATTTGGGTTTTAACCATTAATCGCAAGGATTTCCTGCCACAAAAATCTGCTCTACATGAAGTTATCAAACATACTTCTTTCATACAAGTTTTTTTGAAGTCATTCTTTTTAAAAATTCTTCAGCCAGTAGATAATATAGCTGTATTACACTTTTAAATGTAAGCTGAAATAAAATAAGTCAATAAAAAAATCTTACACTAAAGGTCCAGTGTCCCCTTTTAACTGCATATAATCATAAGTTCCATTTATAAAACCTTCCACTTCCTGCATGTAGGCAACCCAGTCTATTTCAGTGTCTGAAATGACAGTTGATTAAAGATAAACTATGCACAAATTTGATATTGGAATATATTGATAATTGCTACACAGTCTCTTTGCAAATATAAAATAAACATGTTTTGACTTCACACAAAGAATATATAAAATTATGTTGTGTTTAAAACTCTGTTATAAATACAGTATTATACACTATACATGTTGGTGGGTACAATATAAATATATAGTGTCATTAAAACACTGGCAGTTTTTTTAAAGAAATTATAAACAATTTTACGTGACATGTTATAGGGAACGAAGCTTCTTATACATTGCTTTTTCTCAATTTTTTGTTCAAATTAAACATGTTGAATTCAGTAAGAATTTAATAGATTTCAATAAATTGCTATGATAAAATTTTTCACAAAAGGATGAGCATAGTATACTGTTAAATAATTTGTTTATCTATTTTTGTAATGAAAAATAAACTCTCTCAAGTTTTTTTTTACTGCTGAAGTGATAAGGAAAGCCTCCTTATGCCAGTTTAAAGATTTTTCTAAATTAAATCACAGTAGTCCAACTAATTAGACTTGTCAAAGAGATATCAAGATAATTTTGGACAGGCAATGTCTTTTTCAAATGGTTTGACCATTGTTGAAAGCATGAAAAAAAGTCTGTAAAATGGGTTGAATTGTTTACGCCGAATTAATTAAGCTAGATGCTGATATACAAAAAACATCAAATATATGGTTATATGGTTATAAATATAACTGCAAATGAACACAAAATGAAATAGATTATCTCCTTTATCATAATAATTGTAACAATGATTATATAATCCATAATATATGTAATATATGCCATGTCAAATGCAAACAGGACGTTTCGGTCCGAAACCAAATCAGCCCCTGTGCTAAAATCGGCCTCTAGACATTACGGCTCTATTCTGTGAGTCGTTTCTGCCCTTTTTTATTACAGTTTTATTAAAGTATTAAAGGAATTTTTGTACTTAAAATCGTTAAAAAGTGTAGTATATTGATTGATTGATGGCACACAAACAATTAAGACACTTTAATCCTTAGGCCTAATTAATAATCCATTATAGGTATATCGATCTCTTAATTTATCTATTTTAATACATGCTTTTTTTAAAGGTGTAGCAATAAATAAAAACACTTCATCCTTAATTTAGAAGACAGTTGACAAACTGCAAAAATGTTTTGATTAACAAAGTAAATTACAATTCATCGTCGGATACCCACGTCTGAACCATTAACACTAATCAGCCGTGGGATTTTTTGCCGATATTCAGTCGATTAGAGGTGTGTCAAAGGCAGCTTTTTCATTGGCTGCCTCACGATTTCATGAGGCGATTAAAACCAATCAAAACCCTCGTTTTGTACGACGTTCGGTATTACAGACAATATTGCGACAACCATAGACGACGTGAAAAGTTCAACATCGAAAAATTTAACGATTTCCAGCAAGAAAGTATAGATAATTTACTTTTACAGCGTGATGTTTTCCTTTCTGATTGATATCTGCTTGCAGACGAACTGATTTGGCGATAGTTTTTGCAATTGAATTTAGCAAGACACGTACAACAGTTTTTAACCGTGGACGCTGCCATTTTGTTTCTTATTGTTTTTTACCTCCGCTGTTGAAGAATATAGATTTGTTAAACGCCATGTCATTGGTAGATATTTTACGCACCTGTTGCTATATATCGACGCAAATTGATTCATTTTACCCACGGTTGATTGCATGTTATATGACATGTTTATCAATCGTGGGTATCCGACGATTGCATGTTATGTGACATGTTTATCAATCGTGGGTATCCGACAATGATTACAATTATGCCCCAAAAATCTTGATCTTTTGATCTCTATTTATCCTTAAATAGCTATTAAACTATTTAGATATAATTTTATGTTGTTGTTGTTTTTTCAAGGTGTAACAAATTAATTATTTATAGCTTATTGCTAATAAGCGGCTAGTAATATCAAAGATTTTTAACTTGATATTTTGAATTATTATTGTTACGGTCTGATTGAAAATATGTCACTTTTATTGTAAAAAAAATGTTATTTATAAAAAATTTCTGTTTACAATGTATTGTTTGTTAGTAAAAGTATATTTTTTTAACTGTTATGTAATGTTTTGCATTGCTGAAACTTGTCACATACTATTTATTTAATAGTTGTTGATTACAAATATTTGTTTCATGTATTGTTCTGTGGCTTGCTTTTTAATCATTCAAATTAAAAAAAAAGAATGCTTGTTGATAATAAGCAGATACAAATCTGTTTCAGTGTATCTTTTGTTTAATAAAGTTTATGTTCTGTTTGTTTAGATTACTACTATTCAATCATAATTTAATTATTCAATTTAAATTCTCTCATTCCTTTTATTCATTCATTTATTGAAATACTATTAAAATTCTGGTATAAACACGTAAAGGTAAGACTTATTCTTAACTAAATATGGGGCCAATTTGGTAAAGGGCCGAAACATCCGGGCCGCAACGTCTTGGGTAATTTGGGGCCGATGCGTCTTGGGGTCGAAATAACTGGAAATCGTTCAAATCATGTATGTTTTTGTTTGCAAACTTTTGGTCACCTAAACAGTAGCATATATTCAAATTTATTTAAACACAATAACAAACACATGCTGTTACAAGTGAAATTTTCTTGACATAATTTTCATTGATTTTAGTTTTCTTTTTCGGCCATAGACTTAAATCTTCCTGATGCCCAAACAGCCTTTTCAAGACTTTTAAAAGAGGTATTTGGACGATTTGCTTAAGACATATATGTACTGGTTGTCTCCCTTTACTGTAAACTTGCAGAAAATAAAAATGATTTCGGAACGTTTCTTACATTTTATCTTATTGATAACAAATATTGACACGAAGCATTCAGCTAAGAACAGCAAAATCATAACAGGAACACATAAATTTGGGTCAAAAAGGAAGCGAAAGAAAGTTGATGGGTTTAAATTCCTCTTGAATTTTCTCCACATCTGTTTCTTGATGGAGGCTGCCATTTTGAATGTGTCACGTGTCAAATTTACTTCCGGCTTTTTGTTGTTCGGCCATTTCCGTCAACCTCCGGATAATATAAGCGTAGTTTGACGGAAATAACCGAAAAATGTGAAAATCGATAGTAACAAATATGGGAGGCTGGGACACTTTTATATATTTTTTGTTATTTATAATTGTTTTGATACCTTGCGTTATAAGCAAAGATGCTGTTATTGAATACCATGAAGATACAAAACCGTGCACATATTTTGGTAAGCTTTAATTCATATTCTTTGTCAATAAATGCAAAAATTACAGGCTATTAATATTGATTATGATATTAGCAAGGCAAGTTTACATTAAAGAAAATCAATTGGCAACTGATCGAAATAATGAATTTATTTTAATTATTCAAGAAATACAAGTGTTTCTTTGTGGTTTAATTAACAAACAATCATTATGTACAGTATATGTTAGTATGTACGGGACTACCATTTAATTGGTGATGCTAATTAATAAGTTACCCAATAACTTAATTGATTCCAAGTAAGGTAAAAGTCTTAAAGTTTCAATTGATCACGGCTTTTATAACAGCTGTGGGATCAATAATAAACCACATCTGAGGGTCAATCCATAAGTATGCAGTTAAAAAAAGAAAACTACATAACTATAATACTTAAAGTCTTAAGTAAGTTAAGAGTTAAATAATTCTCCAGTTATTTTGATTTCAGGAAACACTCGAGTAGCGAAAGCTGAAGGTGGATTGGTAAACTGCTCCTGGTACTCACACAATGCATGCTGTAAAAGGACTGAAGTAACCTCTGTGTTCTCCAATATGCTCCCACTGTATATGGCAAGCAAAGATTGTCGTAACCATATCAACTATATGATGTGCTACTTCTGTAGTCCTGACCAATACCATTGGTACAAAGAGTAAGTCTTTTTTCTAGAAAATTCTGTTTGACTTTGTAGTTTGAACATGTTATATATACATTTATCATATTAAAACAATATTATCCTAACTATAACTACATCATCTAAACCACTGTGTTATCTAACCACTACTACATCATCTAAGCTTCTACATTATCTTACATTCTACATCATCTGACATTCTGCAACTACATCATTACCTACTACATCCTCTAACCTTCTACATCCTCTTACCTTCTACATTGTGGCATTCTACATCATTCAACCTTCTACATCATTTAACTTCTACATCATCTGACATTCTACATAATTCAACCTTCTACATCATCTCA